>NC_140005.1:1794827-1910179 GCF_964263955.1 Coregonus lavaretus
GTTTAACTAACTATAGAGGTCCTCTGCTGGTTAACTAACTATAGAGGTCCTCTGCTGGTTAACTAACTATAGAGGTCCTCTGCTGGTTAACTAACTATAGAGGTCCTCAGATGGTTAACTAACTATAGAGGTCCTCAGATGGTTAACTAACTATAGAGGTCCTCTGCTGGTTAACTAACTATAGAGGTCCTCTGCTGGTTAACTAACTATAGAGGTCCTCAGATGGTTAACTAACTATAGAGGTCCTCTGCTTGTTAACTAACTATAGAGGTCCTCTGCTGGTTAACTAACTATAGAGGTCCTCAGATGGTTAACTAACTATAGAGGTCCTCAGCTGGTTAACTAACTATAGAGGTCCTCAGATGGTTAACTAACTAGAGTTCCTCAGATGGTTAACTAACTATAGAGGTCCTCAGATGGTTAACTAACTATAGAGGTCCTCAGATGGTTAACTAACTATAGAGGTCCTCTGCTGGTTAACTAACTATAGAGGTCCTCTGCTGGTTAACTAACTATAGAGGTCCTCTGCTGGTTAACTAACTATAGAGGTCCTCAGATGGTTAACTAACTATAGAGGTCCTCTGCTGGTTAACTAACTATAGAGGTCCTCAGATGGTTAACTAACTATAGAGGTCCTCAGATGGTTAACTAACTATAGAGGTCCTCTGCTGGTTAACTAACTATAGAGGTCCTCTGCTGGTTATCTAACTATAGAGGTCCTCTGCTGGTTAACTAACTATAGAGGTCCTCAGATGGTTAACTAACTATAGAGGTCCTCTGCTGGTTAACTAACTATAGAGGTCCTCTGCTGGTTAACTAACTATAGAGGTCCTCTGCTGGTTAACTAACTATAGAGGTCCTCTGCTGGTTAACTAACTATAGAGGTCCTCTGCTGGTTAACTAACTATAGAGGTCCTCTGCTGGTTAACTAACTATAGAGGTCCTCAGTGCGATGGTTAACTAACTATAGAGGTCCTCAGATGGTTAACTAACTATAGAGGTCCTCTGCTGGTTAACTAACTATAGAGGTCCTCTGCTGGTTAACTAACTATAGAAGGTCCTCAGATGGTTAACTAACTATAGAGGTCCTCTGCTTGTTAACTAACTATAGAGGTCCTCTGCTGGTTAACTAACTATAGAGGTCCTCAGATGGTTAACTAACTATAGAGGTCCTCTGCTGTTTAACTAACTATAGAGGTCCTCTGCTGTTTAACTAACTATAGAGGTCCTCAGATGGTTAACTAACTATAGAGGTCCTCAGATGGTTAACTAACTATAGAGGTCCTCAGATGGTTAACTAACTATAGAGGTCCTCAGATGGTTAACTAACTATAGAGGTCCTCTGCTGGTTATCTAACTATAGAGGTCCTCTGCTGGTTAACTAACTATAGAAGTCCTCAGATGGTTAACTAACTATAGAGGTCCTCTGCTTGTTAACTAACTATAGACGTCCTCTGCTGGTTAACTAACTATAGAGGTCCTCTGCTGGTTAACTAACTATAGAGGTCCTCTGCTGGTTGTCTAACTATAGAGGTCCTCTGCTGGTTAACTAACTATAGAGGTCCTCAGATGGTTAACTAACTATAGAGGTCCTCTGCTTGTTAACTAACTATAGAGGTCCTCTGCTGGTTAACTAACTATAGAGGTCATCAGATGGTTAACTAACTATAGAGGTCCTCTGCTGTTTAACTAACTATAGAGGTCCTCTGCTGGTTAACTAACTATAGAGGTCCTCTGCTGGTTAACTAACTATAGAGGTCCTCTGCTGGTTAACTAACTATAGAGGTCCTCAGATGGTTAACTAACTATAGAGGTCCTCAGATGGTTAACTAACTATAGAGGTCCTCTGCTGGTTATCTAACTATAGAGGTCCTCTGCTGGTTAACTAACTATAGAAGTCCTCAAATGGTTAACTAACTATAGAGGTCCTCTGCTTGTTAACTAACTATAGAGGTCCTCTGCTGGTTAACTAACTATAGAGGTCCTCAGATGGTTAACTAACTATAGAGGTCCTCTGCTGTTTAACTAACTATAGAGGTCCTCTGCTGTTTAACTAACTATAGAGGTCCTCAGATGGTTAACTAACTATAGAGGTCCTCAGATGGTTAACTAACTATAGAGGTCCTCAGATGGTTAACTAACTATAGAGGTCCTCAGATGGTTAACTAACTATAGAGGTCCTCTGCTGGTTATCTAACTATAGAGGTCCTCTGCTGGTTAACTAACTATAGAAGTCCTCAGATGGTTAACTAACTATAGAGGTCCTCTGCTTGTTAACTAACTATAGACGTCCTCTGCTGGTTAACTAACTATAGAGGTCCTCTGCTGGTTAACTAACTATAGAGGTCCTCTGCTGGTTAACTAACTATAGAGGTCCTCTGCTGGTTAACTAACTATAGAGGTCCTCAGATGGTTAACTAATTATAGAGGTCCTCAGATGGTTAGCTAACTAGAGTTCCTCAGATGGTTAACTAACTAGAGTTCATCAGATGGTTAACTAACTATAGAGGTCCTCAGATGGTTAACTAACTATAGAGGTCCTCTGCTGGTTAACTAACTATAGAGGTCCTCTGCTGTTTAACTAACTATAGAGGTCCTCTGCTGGTTAACTAACTATAGAGGTCCTCAGATGGTTAACTAACTATAGAGGTCCTCTGCTGGTTAACTAACTATAGAGGTCCTCAGATGGTTAACTAACTATAGAGGTCCTCAGATGGTTAACTAACTATAGAGGTCCTCTGCTGGTTAACTAACTATAGAGGTCCTCTGCTGGTTTATCTATTTATAGAGGTCTTCTTTTGGTTAACTAACTATAGAGGTCCTCTGCTGGTTAACTAACTATAGAGGTCCTCTGCTGTTTAACTAACTATAGAGGTCCTCAGATGGTTAACTAACTATAGAGGTCCTCAGATGGTTAACTAACTATAGAGGTCCTCTGCTGGTTATCTAACTATAGAGGTCCTCTGCTGGTTAACTAACTATAGAAGTCCTCAGATGGTTAACTAATTATAGAGGTCCTCAGATGGTTAACTAACTAGAGTTCCTCAGATGGTTAACTAACTAGAGTTCATCAGATGGTTAACTAACTATAGAGGTCCTCAGATGGTTAACTAACTATAGAGGTCCTCTGCTGGTTAACTAACTATAGAGGTCCTCTGCTGGTTAACTAACTATAGAGGTCCTCTGCTGGTTAACTAACTATAGAGGTCCTCTGCTGGTTAACTAACTATAGAGGTCCTCAGATGGTTAACTAACTATAGAGGTCCTCTGCTGGTTAACTAACTATAGAGGTCCTCAGATGGTTAACTAACTATAGAGGTCCTCAGATGGTTAACTAACTATAGAGGTCCTCTGCTGGTTAACTAACTATAGAGGTCCTCTGCTGGTTATCTAACTATAGAGGTCCTCTGCTGGTTAACTAACTATAGAGGTCCTCAGATGGTTAACTAACTATAGAGGTCCTCTGCTTGTTAACTAACTATAGAGGTCCTCTGCTGGTTAACTAACTATAGAGGTCATCAGATGGTTAACTAACTATAGAGGTCCTCTGCTGTTTAACTAACTATAGAGGTCCTCTGCTGGTTAACTAACTATAGAGGTCCTCTGCTGGTTAACTAACTATAGAGGTCCTCTGCTGGTTAACTAACTATAGAGGTCCTCAGATGGTTAACTAACTATAGAGGTCCTCAGATGGTTAACTAACTATAGAGGTCCTCTGCTGGTTATCTAACTATAGAGGTCCTCTGCTGGTTAACTAACTATAGAAGTCCTCAGATGGTTAACTAACTATAGAGGTCCTCTGCTTGTTAACTAACTATAGAGGTCCTCTGCTGGTTAACTAACTATAGAGGTCCTCAGATGGTTAACTAACTATAGAGGTCCTCTGCTGTTTAACTAACTATAGAGGTCCTCTGCTGTTTAACTAACTATAGAGGTCCTCAGATGGTTAACTAACTATAGAGGTCCTCAGATGGTTAACTAACTATAGAGGTCCTCAGATGGTTAACTAACTATAGAGGTCCTCAGATGGTTAACTAACTATAGAGGTCCTCTGCTGGTTATCTAACTATAGAGGTCCTCTGCTGGTTAACTAACTATAGAAGTCCTCAGATGGTTAACTAACTATAGAGGTCCTCTGCTTGTTAACTAACTATAGACGTCCTCTGCTGGTTAACTAACTATAGAGGTCCTCTGCTGGTTAACTAACTATAGAGGTCCTCTGCTGGTTAACTAACTATAGAGGTCCTCTGCTGGTTAACTAACTATAGAGGTCCTCAGATGGTTAACTAATTATAGAGGTCCACAGATGGTTAGCTAACTAGAGTTCCTCAGATGGTTAACTAACTAGAGTTCATCAGATGGTTAACTAACTATAGAGGTCCTCAGATGGTTAACTAACTATAGAGGTCCTCTGCTGGTTAACTAACTATAGAGGTCCTCTGCTGTTTAACTAACTATAGAGGTCCTCTGCTGGTTAACTAACTATAGAGGTCCTCAGATGGTTAACTAACTATAGAGGTCCTCTGCTGGTTAACTAACTATAGAGGTCCTCAGATGGTTAACTAACTATAGAGGTCCTCAGATGGTTAACTAACTATAGAGGTCCTCTGCTGGTTATCTAACTATAGAGGTCTTCTGCTGGTTAACTAACTATAGAGGTCCTCTGCTGGTTAACTAACTATAGAGGTCCTCTGCTGTTTAACTAACTATAGAGGTCCTCAGATGGTTAACTAACTATAGAGGTCCTCAGATGGTTAACTAACTATAGAGGTCCTCTGCTGGTTATCTAACTATAGAGGTCCTCTGCTGGTTAACTAACTATAGAAGTCCTCAGATGGTTAACTAATTATAGAGGTCCTCAGATGGTTAACTAACTAGAGTTCCTCAGATGGTTAACTAACTAGAGTTCATCAGATGGTTAACTAACTATAGAGGTCCTCAGATGGTTAACTAACTATAGAGGTCCTCTGCTGGTTAACTAACTATAGAGGTCCTCTGCTGGTTAACTAACTATAGAGGTCCTCTGCTGGTTAACTAACTATAGAGGTCCTCAGATGATTAACTAACTATAGAGGTCCTCTGCTGGTTAACTAACTATAGAGGTCCTCAGATGGTTAACTAACTATAGAGGTCCTCAGATGGTTAACTAACTATAGAGGTCCTCTGCTGGTTAACTAACTATAGAGGTCCTCTGCTGGTTATCTAACTATAGAGGTCCTCTGCTGGTTAACTAACTATAGAGGTCCTCAGATGGTTAACTAACTATAGAGGTCCTCTGCTTGTTAACTAACTATAGAGGTCCTCTGCTGGTTAACTAACTATAGAGGTCATCAGATGGTTAACTAACTATAGAGGTCCTCTGCTGTTTAACTAACTATAGAGGTCCTCTGCTGTTTAACTAACTATAGAGGTCCTCAGATGGTTAACTAACTATAGAGGTCCTCAGATGGTTAACTAACTATAGAGGTCCTCAGATGGTTAACTAACTATAGAGGTCCTCAGATGGTTAACTAACTATAGAGGTCCTCTGCTGGTTATCTAACTATAGAGGTCCTCTGCTGGTTAACTAACTATAGAAGTCCTCAGATGGTTAACTAACTATAGAGGTCCTCTGCTTGTTAACTAACTATAGACGTCCTCTGCTGGTTAACTAACTATAGAGGTCCTCTGCTGGTTAACTAACTATAGAGGTCCTCAGATGGTTAACTAACTATAGAGGTCCTCTGCTGGTTAACTAACTATAGAGGTCCTCAGATGGTTAACTAATTATAGAGGTCCTCAGATGGTTAGCTAACTAGAGTTCCTCAGATGGTTAACTAACTAGAGTTCATCAGATGGTTAACTAACTATAGAGGTCCTCAGATGGTTAACTAACTATAGAGGTCCTCTGCTGGTTAACTAACTATAGAGGTCCTCTGCTGTTTAACTAACTATAGAGGTCCTCTGCTGGTTAACTAACTATAGAGGTCCTCAGATGGTTAACTAACTATAGAGGTCCTCTGCTGGTTAACTAACTATAGAGGTCCTCAGATGGTTAACTAACTATAGAGGTCCTCAGATGGTTAACTAACTATAGAGGTCCTCTGCTGGTTATCTAACTATAGAGGTCTTCTGCTGGTTAACTAACTATAGAGGTCCTCTGCTGTTTAACTAACTATAGAGGTCCTCTGCTGGTTAACTAACTATAGAGGTCCTCTGCTGGTTAACTAACTATAGAGGTCCTCTGCTGGTTAACTAACTATAGAGGTCCTCAGATGGTTAACTAACTATAGAGGTCCTCAGATGGTTAACTAACTATAGAGGTCCTCTGCTGGTTATCTAACTATAGAGGTCCTCTGCTGGTTAACTAACTATAGAAGTCCTCAGATGGTTAACTAACTATAGAGGTCCTCTGCTTGTTAACTAACTATAGAGGTCCTCTGCTGGTTAACTAACTATAGAGGTCCTCTGCTGGTTAACTAACTATAGAGGTCCTCTGCTGGTTATCTAACTATAGAGGTCCTCTGCTGGTTAACTAACTATAGAGGTCCTCAGATGGTTAACTAACTATAGAGGTCCTCTGCTTGTTAACTAACTATAGAGGTCCTCTGCTGGTTAACTAACTATAGAGGTCATCAGATGGTTAACTAACTATAGAGGTCCTCTGCTGTTTAACTAACTATAGAGGTCCTCTGCTGTTTAACTAACTATAGAGGTCCTCAGATGGTTAACTAACTATAGAGGTCCTCAGATGGTTAACTAACTATAGAGGTCCTCTGCTGGTTATCTAACTATAGAGGTCCTCTGCTGGTTAACTAACTATAGAAGTCCTCAGATGGTTAACTAACTATAGAGGTCCTCTGCTTGTTAACTAACTATAGAGGTCCTCTGCTGGTTAACTAACTATAGAGGTCCTCAGATGGTTAACTAACTATAGAAGTCCTCAGATGGTTAACTAACTATAGAGGTCCTCTGCTTGTTAACTAACTATAGAGGTCCTCAGATGGTTAACTAACTATAGAGGTCCTCAGATGGTTAACTAACTATAGAGGTCCTCTGCTGGTTAACTAACTATAGAGGTCCTCTTCTGGTTAACTAACTATAGAGGTCCTCTGCTGGTTAACTAACTATAGAGGTCCTCTGCTGGTTAACTAACTATAGAGGTCCTCAGATGGTTAACTAACTATAGAGGTCATCTGCTGGTTAACTAACTATAGAGGTCCTCAGATGGTTAACTAACTATAGAGGTCCTCAGATGGTTAACTAACTATAGAGGTCCTCTGCTGGTTAACTAACTATAGAGGTCCTCTGCTGGTTATCTAACTATAGAGGTCCTCTGCTGGTTAACTAACTATAGAGGTCCTCAGATGGTTAACTAACTATAGAGGTCCTCTGCTTGTTAACTAACTATATAATAATAATATAATAATATGCCATTTAGCAGACGCTTTTATCCAAAGCGACTTACAGTCATGCGTGCATACATTTTTGTGTATGGGTGGTCCCGGGGATCGAACCCACTACCTTGGCGTTACAAGGTAGTGGGCGTTACACTATAGAGGTCCTCTGCTGGTTAACTAACTATAGAGGTCCTCAGATGGTTAACTAACTATAGAGGTCCTCTGCTGGTTAACTAACTATAGAGGTCCTCAGATGGTTAACTAACTATAGAGGTCCTCTGCTGTTTAACTAACTTAGAGGTCCTCTGCTGTTTAACTAACTATAGAGGTCCTCAGATGGTTAACTAACTATAGAGGTCCTCAGATGGTTAACTAACTATAGAGGTCCTCAGATGGTTAACTAACTATAGAGGTCCTCTGCTGGTTATCTAACTATAGAGGTCCTCTGCTGGTTAACTAACTATAGAAGTCCTCAGATGGTTAACTAACTATAGAGGTCCTCTGCTTGTTAACTAACTATAGAGGTCCTCTGCTGGTTAACTAACTATAGAGGTCCTCAGATGGTTAACTAACTATAGAGGTCCTCAGATGGTTAACTAACTATAGAGGTCCTCTGCTGGTTAACTAACTATAGAGGTCCTCTGCTGGTTTATCTATTTATAGAGGTCTTCTTTTGGTTAACTAACTATAGAGGTCCTCTGCTGGTTAACTAACTATAGAGGTCCTCTGCTGTTTAACTAACTATAGAGGTCCTCAGATGGTTAACTAACTATAGAGGTCCTCAGATGGTTAACTAACTATAGAGGTCCTCTGCTGGTTATCTAACTATAGAGGTCCTCTGCTGGTTAACTAACTATAGAAGTCCTCAGATGGTTAACTAATTATAGAGGTCCTCAGATGGTTAACTAACTAGAGTTCCTCAGATGGTTAACTAACTAGAGTTCATCAGATGGTTAACTAACTATAGAGGTCCTCAGATGGTTAACTAACTATAGAGGTCCTCTGCTGGTTAACTAACTATAGAGGTCCTCTGCTGGTTAACTAACTATAGAGGTCCTCTGCTGGTTAACTAACTATAGAGGTCCTCTGCTGGTTAACTAACTATAGAGGTCCTCAGATGGTTAACTAACTATAGAGGTCCTCTGCTGGTTAACTAACTATAGAGGTCCTCAGATGGTTAACTAACTATAGAGGTCCTCAGATGGTTAACTAACTATAGAGGTCCTCTGCTGGTTAACTAACTATAGAGGTCCTCTGCTGGTTATCTAACTATAGAGGTCCTCTGCTGGTTAACTAACTATAGAGGTCCTCAGATGGTTAACTAACTATAGAGGTCCTCTGCTTGTTAACTAACTATAGAGGTCCTCTGCTGGTTAACTAACTATAGAGGTCATCAGATGGTTAACTAACTATAGAGGTCCTCTGCTGTTTAACTAACTATAGAGGTCCTCTGCTGGTTAACTAACTATAGAGGTCCTCTGCTGGTTAACTAACTATAGAGGTCCTCTGCTGGTTAACTAACTATAGAGGTCCTCAGATGGTTAACTAACTATAGAGGTCCTCAGATGGTTAACTAACTATAGAGGTCCTCTGCTGGTTATCTAACTATAGAGGTCCTCTGCTGGTTAACTAACTATAGAAGTCCTCAGATGGTTAACTAACTATAGAGGTCCTCTGCTTGTTAACTAACTATAGAGGTCCTCTGCTGGTTAACTAACTATAGAGGTCCTCAGATGGTTAACTAACTATAGAGGTCCTCTGCTGTTTAACTAACTATAGAGGTCCTCTGCTGTTTAACTAACTATAGAGGTCCTCAGATGGTTAACTAACTATAGAGGTCCTCAGATGGTTAACTAACTATAGAGGTCCTCAGATGGTTAACTAACTATAGAGGTCCTCAGATGGTTAACTAACTATAGAGGTCCTCTGCTGGTTATCTAACTATAGAGGTCCTCTGCTGGTTAACTAACTATAGAAGTCCTCAGATGGTTAACTAACTATAGAGGTCCTCTGCTTGTTAACTAACTATAGACGTCCTCTGCTGGTTAACTAACTATAGAGGTCCTCTGCTGGTTAACTAACTATAGAGGTCCTCTGCTGGTTAACTAACTATAGAGGTCCTCTGCTGGTTAACTAACTATAGAGGTCCTCAGATGGTTAGCTAATTATAGAGGTCCACAGATGGTTAGCTAACTAGAGTTCCTCAGATGGTTAACTAACTAGAGTTCATCAGATGGTTAACTAACTATAGAGGTCCTCAGATGGTTAACTAACTATAGAGGTCCTCTGCTGGTTAACTAACTATAGAGGTCCTCTGCTGTTTAACTAACTATAGAGGTCCTCTGCTGGTTAACTAACTATAGAGGTCCTCAGATGGTTAACTAACTATAGAGGTCCTCTGCTGGTTAACTAACTATAGAGGTCCTCAGATGGTTAACTAACTATAGAGGTCCTCAGATGGTTAACTAACTATAGAGGTCCTCTGCTGGTTAACTAACTATAGAGGTCCTCTGCTGGTTATCTAACTATAGAGGTCTTCTGCTGGTTAACTAACTATATAGGTCCTCTGCTGGTTAACTAACTATAGAGGTCCTCTGCTGTTTAACTAACTATAGAGGTCCTCAGATGGTTAACTAACTATAGAGGTCCTCAGATGGTTAACTAACTATAGAGGTCCTCTGCTGGTTATCTAACTATAGAGGTCCTCTGCTGGTTAACTAACTATAGAAGTCCTCAGATGGTTAACTAATTATAGAGGTCCTCAGATGGTTAACTAACTAGAGTTCCTCAGATGGTTAACTAACTAGAGTTCATCAGATGGTTAACTAACTATAGAGGTCCTCAGATGGTTAACTAACTATAGAGGTCCTCTGCTGGTTAACTAACTATAGAGGTCCTCTGCTGGTTAACTAACTATAGAGGTCCTCTGCTGGTTAACTAACTATAGAGGTCCTCTGCTGGTTAACTAACTATAGAGGTCCTCAGATGATTAACTAACTATAGAGGTCCTCTGCTGGTTAACTAACTATAGAGGTCCTCAGATGGTTAACTAACTATAGAGGTCCTCAGATGGTTAACTAACTATAGAGGTCCTCTGCTGGTTAACTAACTATAGAGGTCCTCTGCTGGTTATCTAACTATAGAGGTCCTCTGCTGGTTAACTAACTATAGAGGTCCTCAGATGGTTAACTAACTATAGAGGTCCTCTGCTTGTTAACTAACTATAGAGGTCCTCTGCTGGTTAACTAACTATAGAGGTCATCAGATGGTTAACTAACTATAGAGGTCCTCTGCTGTTTAACTAACTATAGAGGTCCTCTGCTGGTTAACTAACTATAGAGGTCCTCTGCTGGTTAACTAACTATAGAGGTCCTCTGCTGGTTAACTAACTATAGAGGTCCTCAGATGGTTAACTAACTATAGAGGTCCTCAGATGGTTAACTAACTATAGAGGTCCTCTGCTGGTTATCTAACTATAGAGGTCCTCTGCTGGTTAACTAACTATAGAAGTCCTCAGATGGTTAACTAACTATAGAGGTCCTCTGCTTGTTAACTAACTATAGAGGTCCTCTGCTGGTTAACTAACTATAGAGGTCCTCAGATGGTTAACTAACTATAGAGGTCCTCTGCTGTTTAACTAACTATAGAGGTCCTCTGCTGTTTAACTAACTATAGAGGTCCTCAGATGGTTAACTAACTATAGATGTCCTCAGATGGTTAACTAACTATAGAGGTCCTCAGATGGTTAACTAACTATAGAGGTCCTCAGATGGTTAACTAACTATAGAGGTCCTCTGCTGGTTATCTAACTATAGAGGTCCTCTGCTGGTTAACTAACTATAGAAGTCCTCAGATGGTTAACTAACTATAGAGGTCCTCTGCTTGTTAACTAACTATAGACGTCCTCTGCTGGTTAACTAACTATAGAGGTCCTCTGCTGGTTAACTAACTATAGAGGTCCTCTGCTGGTTAACTAACTATAGAGGTCCTCTGCTGGTTAACTAACTATAGAGGTCCTCAGATGGTTAACTAATTATAGAGGTCCTCAGATGGTTAGCTAACTAGAGTTCCTCAGATGGTTAACTAACTAGAGTTCATCAGATGGTTAACTAACTATAGAGGTCCTCAGATGGTTAACTAACTATAGAGGTCCTCTGCTGGTTAACTAACTATAGAGGTCCTCTGCTGTTTAACTAACTATAGAGGTCCTCTGCTGGTTAACTAACTATAGAGGTCCTCAGATGGTTAACTAACTATAGAGGTCCTCTGCTGGTTAACTAACTATAGAGGTCCTCAGATGGTTAACTAACTATAGAGGTCCTCAGATGGTTAACTAACTATAGAGGTCCTCTGCTGGTTATCTAACTATAGAGGTCTTCTGCTGGTTAACTAACTATAGAGGTCCTCTGCTGGTTAACTAACTATAGAGGTCCTCTGCTGTTTAACTAACTATAGAGGTCCTCTGCTGGTTAACTAACTATAGAGGTCCTCTGCTGGTTAACTAACTATAGAGGTCCTCTGCTGGTTAACTAACTATAGAGGTCCTCAGATGGTTAACTAACTATAGAGGTCCTCAGATGGTTAACTAACTATAGAGGTCCTCTGCTGGTTATCTAACTATAGAGGTCCTCTGCTGGTTAACTAACTATAGAAGTCCTCAGATGGTTAACTAACTATAGAGGTCCTCTGCTTGTTAACTAACTATAGAGGTCCTCTGCTGGTTAACTAACTATAGAGGTCCTCTGCTGGTTAACTAACTATAGAGGTCCTCTGCTGGTTATCTAACTATAGAGGTCCTCTGCTGGTTAACTAACTATAGAGGTCCTCAGATGGTTAACTAACTATAGAGGTCCTCTGCTTGTTAACTAACTATAGAGGTCCTCTGCTGGTTAACTAACTATAGAGGTCATCAGATGGTTAACTAACTATAGAGGTCCTCTGCTGTTTAACTAACTATAGAGGTCCTCTGCTGTTTAACTAACTATAGAGGTCCTCAGATGGTTAACTAACTATAGAGGTCCTCAGATGGTTAACTAACTATAGAGGTCCTCTGCTGGTTATCTAACTATAGAGGTCCTCTGCTGGTTAACTAACTATAGAAGTCCTCAGATGGTTAACTAACTATAGAGGTCCTCAGATGGTTAACTAACTATAGAGGTCCTCTGCTGGTTAACTAACTATAGAGGTCCTCTTCTGGTTAACTAACTATAGAGGTCCTCTGCTGGTTAACTAACTATAGAGGTCCTCTGCTGGTTAACTAACTATAGAGGTCCTCAGATGGTTAACTAACTATAGAGGTCCTCTGCTGGTTAACTAACTATAGAGGTCCTCAGATGGTTAACTAACTATAGAGGTCCTCAGATGGTTAACTAACTATAGAGGTCCTCTGCTGGTTAACTAACTATAGAGGTCCTCTGCTGGTTATCTAACTATAGAGGTCCTCTGCTGGTTAACTAACTATAGAGGTCCTCAGATGGATAACTAACTATAGAGGTCCTCTGCTTGTTAACTAACTATATAATAATAATATAATAATATGCCATTTAGCAGACGCTTTTATCCAAAGCGACTTACAGTCATGCGTGCATACATTTTTGTGTATGGGTGGTCCCGGGGATCGAACCCACTACCTTGGCGTTACAAGGTAGTGGGCGTTACACTATAGAGGTCCTCTGCTCGTTAACTAACTATAGAGGTCCTCAGATGGTTAACTAACTATAGAGGTCCTCTGCTGTTTAACTAACTTAGAGGTCCTCTGCTGTTTAACTAACTATAGAGGTCCTCAGATGGTTAACTAACTATAGAGGTCCTCAGATGGTTAACTAACTATAGAGGTCCTCAGATGGTTAACTAACTATAGAGGTCCTCTGCTGGTTAACTAACTATAGAGGTCCTCTGCTGGTTAACTAACTATAGAAGTCCTCAGATGGTTAACTAACTATAGAGGTCCTCTGCTTGTTAACTAACTATAGAGGTCCTCTGCTGGTTAACTAACTATAGAGGTCCTCAGATGGTTAACTAACTATAGAGGTCCTCAGATGGTTAACTAACTATAGAGGTCCTCTGCTGGTTAACTAACTATAGAGGTCCTCAGATGGTTAACTAACTATAGAGGTCCTCAGATGGTTAACTAACTATAGAGGTCCTCTGCTGGTTATCTAACTATAGAAGTCCTCAGATGGTTAACTAACTATAGAGGTCCTCTGCTTGTTAACTAACTATAGAGGTCCTCTGCTGGTTAACTAACTATAGAGGTCCTCAGATGGTTAACTAACTATAGAGGTCCTCAGATGGTTAACTAACTATAGAGGTCCTCTGCTGGTTAACTAACTATAGAGGTCCTCAGATGGTTAACTAACTATAGAGGTCCTCAGATGGTTAACTAACTATAGAGGTCCTCTGCTGGTTAACTAACTATAGAGGTCCTCTGCTGGTTATCTAACTATAGAGGTCCTCTGCTGGTTAACTAACTATAGAGGTCCTCTGCTGGTTAACTAACTATAGAGGTCCTCAGATGGTTAACTAATTATAGAGGTCCTCAGATGGTTAACTAACTAGAGTTCCTCAGATGGTTAACTAACTAGAGTTCATCAGATGGTTAACTAACTATAGAGGTCCTCAGATGATTAACTAACTATAGAGGTCCTCAGATGGTTAACTAACTATAGAGGTCCTCAGATGGTTAACTAATTATAGAGGTCCTCAGATGGTTAACTAACTAGAGTTCCTCAGATGGTTAACTAACTAGAGTTCATCAGATGGTTAACTAACTATAGAGGTCCTCAGATGATTAACTAACTATAGAGGTCCTCAGATGGTTAACTAACTATAGAGGTCCTCAGATGGTTAACTAACTATAGAGGTCATCAGATGGTTAACTAACTATAGAGGTCCTCAGATGGTTAACTAATTATAGAGGTCCTCAGATGGTTAACTAACTATAGACAGTGCATTCGGAAAGTATTCAGACCCCTTGACTTTTTCCACATTTTGTTACGTTACAGCCTTATTCTAAAATGGATTAAATAAAATAAAAATCCTCATCAATCTATACACAATACCCCATAATGACAAAGCAAAAACAAGTAAAAACATTTACTTATTTACATAAGTATTCAGACCATTTGCTATGAGACTCGAAATTGAGCTCAGGTGCATCCTGTTTCCATTGATCATCCTTGATGTTTCTACAACTTGATTGGAGTCCACCTGTGGTAAATTCAATTGGTTGGACATGATTTGGAAAGGCACACACCTGTCTATATAAGGTCCCACAGTTGACAGTGCATGTCAGAGCAACAACCAAGCCATGAGGTCGAAGGAATTGTCTGTAGAGCTCCGAGACAGGATTGTGTCGAGACACAGATCTGGGGAAGGGTACCAAAAAATGTCTGCAGCATTGAAGGGCCCCAAGAACACAGTGGACTCCATCATTCTTAAATGGAAGAAGTTTGGAACCACCAAGACTCTTCCTAGAGCTGGCCGCCCGGCCAAACTGAGCAATCGGGGGAGAAGGGCCTTGGTCAGGGAGGTGACCAAGAACCCGATGGTCTCTCTGACAGAGCTACAGAGTTCCTCTGTTGAGATGCTAGAACCTTCCAGAAGGACAACCATCTCTGCAGCACTCCATCAATCAGGCTTTTATGGTAGAGTGGCCAGATGGAAGCCACTCCTCAGTAAAAGGCACGACAGCCTGCTTGGAGTTTGCCAAAAGGCACCTAAAGGACTCTCAGATCATGAGAAACAAGATTCTCTGGTCTGATGAAACCAAGATTGAAATCTTTGGCCTGAATTCCAAGCGTCATGTCTGGAGGAAACCTGGCACCATCCCTACGGTGAAGCATTTATTTTTATTTTTTATTTAACCTTTATTTAACCATGTAAGCCAGTTGAGAACAAGTTCTCATTTACAACTGCGACCTGGCCAAGATAAAGCAAAGCAGTGCGATTAAAAACAACAACACAGAGTTACATATGGGGTAAACAAAACATAAAGTCAAAAATACAACAGAAAATATATATACAGTGTGTGCAAATGTAGCAAGGTATGGAGGTAAGGCAATAAATAGGCTATAGGGCAAAATAATTACAATTAGTTTTAACACTAGAATGTTAGATGTGCAAAAGATGATGTGCAAATAGAGATACTGGGGTGCAAATTAGCAAAATAAATAACAATATGGGGATGAGGTAGTTGGGTGGGCTAATTTCAGAAAGGCTGTGTACAGGTGCAGTGATCGGTAAGCTGCTCTGACAACTGACGCTTAAAGTTAGTGAGGGAGATAAGAGTCTCCAGCTTCAGAGATTTTTGCAGTTCGTTCCAGTCATTGGCAGCAGAGAACTGGAAGGAATGGCGGCCAAAGGAGGTGTTGGCTTTGGGGATGACCAGTGAGATATATCTGCTGGAGCGCATACTACGGGTGGGTGTTGCTATGGTGACCAGTGAGCTAAGATAAGACAGGGATTTGCCTAGCAGTGATTTATAGATGACCTGGAGCCAGTGGGTTTGGCGACGAATATGTAGTGAGGGCCAGCCAACAAGAGCGTACAGGTCACAATGGTGGGTAGTATATGGGGCTTTGGTGACAAAACGGATGGCACTGTGATAGACTACATCCAATTTGCTGAGTAGAGTGTTGGAGGCTATTTTGTAAATGACATCACCGAAATCAAGGATCGGTAGGATAGTCAGTTTTACGAGGGCATGTTTGGCAGCATGAGTGAAGGAGGCTTTGTTGCGAAATAGGAAGCCGATTCTAGATCTAACTTTTGATTGGAGATGCTTAATGTGAGTCTGGAAGGAGAGTTTACAGTCTAACCAGACACCTAGGTATTTGTAGTTGTCCACATACTCTAGGTCAGACCCGCCGAGAGTAGTGATTCTAGTCGGGTGGGCGGGTGCAAGCAGCGTTCGGTTGAAGAGCATGCATTTAGTTTTACTAGTGTTTAAGAGCAGTTGGAGGCTACGGAAGGAGTGTTGTATGGCATTGAAGCTCATTTGGAGGTTTGTTAACGCAGTGTCCAATGAAGGGCCAGATGTATACAAAATGGTGTCGTCCGCATAGAGGTGGATCCGAGCGTCACCAGCAGCAAGAGCGACATCATTGATATACACAGAGAATAGAGTCGGCCCGAGAATTTAACCCTGTGGCACCCCCTTAGAGACTGCCATAGGTCCAGACAACAGGCCCTCTGATTTGACACATTGAACTCTATCTGAGAAGTAGTTGGTGAACCAGGCGAGGCAGTCATTAGAGAAACCAAGGCTATTTAGTCTGCCGATAAGAATGCGGTGGTTGACAGAGTCGAAAACCTTGGCCAGTTCGATGAAGACGGCTGCACAGTACTGTCTATTATCGATTGCGGTTATAATATCGTTTAGGACCTTGAGCGTGGCTGAGGTGCACCCATGACCAGCTCGGAAACCGGATTGCATAGCGGAGAAGGTACGGTGGGATTCGAAATGGTCGGTGATCTGTTTGTTAACTTGGCTTTCAAATACTTTTGAAAGGCAGGGCAGGATGGATATAGGTCTGTAACAGTTTGGATCTAGAGTGTCACCCTCTTTTGAAGAGGGGGATGACCACGGCAGCTTTCCAATCTCTGGGGATCTCAGACGATACGAAAGAGAGGTTGAACAGGCTAGTAATAGGGGTTGCGACAATTTCGGCTGCTAATTTTAAAAAGAAAGGGTCCAGATTGTCTAGCCTTAAAGAACTGGTCTTCTAGTGTGTTGGGTACAGAGAAAAAAAGGGGCAGGTTTTCGGGCGTTGTAGAATAGATTCAGGGCATTATGTACAGACAAGGATATGGAAGGATATGAGTACAGTGGAGGTAAACCTAAGCGTTGGGTAACGATGAAAGAGATAGCATCACTGGAGGCACCGATTGAGTCGGTCTCCGCGTGTATGGGGGGTGGGACAAAAGAGCTATCTAAGGTAGGTTTAGCTGGGCTGGGGGATCTACAGTGAAATAGTACAATAAGAAATAAGTGAAACAGCAATAAGCAAGGCATATTGACATGGGAGAGAGGCATACAGCAATCACAGGTGTTATTTGAGAGCTAAGACAACAGCTGGTAATGGCGACACAGTTTGGGCTGAGGCTAAACATAAACAGGATGAGGTACCGTAAAAAGGAACAGTCCAGCAGACATCAGCTGTATAGCTGAGTTATCATAAGGTCCGGTGAACAGCAATAGGAGAGTTCTGAGGTAGTTTGGGGGCTGCTAAAGCACTAGCGAGCAAGAGGCCATGGCTAGCGTGTGCTAGCGGGCCGGGGCTAGCAGATGGAACTTCGTGGTCGACGTCGTAACGGGAAGCCTGTTGTAACCACATCAGACGATTTCGTCGGCAGACCAGTCGTGTTGGATCGGCGGGGCTCCATGTCGACACTAGGAGGTCCCGTCCGGTTGACAAGGAGGTAGATAGCCGGGAGATGGGCCTGGCTCAAGGCTAACTCAGGGCTGATTAGCCAACCACAAAACGTCCATTTGGTTGCAGCTAGCTAGTAGCGATGAAGCATGGTGGTGGCAGCATCAAGCTTTGGGGAAAGTTTTCAGCGGCAGGGACTGGGAGACTAGTCAGGATTGAGGGAAAGATGAACGGCGCGAAGTACAGAGAGATCCTTGATGAAAACCTGCTCCAGAGCGCTCAGGACCTCAGACTGGGGCGAAGGTTCACCTTCCAACAGGACAAAAACCCTAAGCACACAGCCTAGACAATGTAGGAGTGGCTTCGGGACTAGTGTCTGAATGTCCTTGAGTGGCCCAGCCAGAGCCCGGACTTGAACCCGATCTAACATCTCTCGAGAGACCTGAAAATAGCTGTGCAGCGACGCTCCCCATCCAACCTGACAGAACTTGAGAGGATCTGCAGAGAAGAATGGGAGAAACTCCCCAAATACAGGTGTGCCAAGCTTGTAGCGTCATACCCAAGAAGACTCGAGGCTGTAATCGCTGCCAAAGGTGCTTCAACAAAGTACTGAGTAAAGGGTCTGAATACTTATGTAAATGTATGTTCCACAGTTATTGTGAATGGGATCCTAGGATATGTTTGCTATTTAAAAATAGCCTGTTTTATCTTTGTAGATGATCTCACTGTTTTCATAGTAGCTGGATATAGTGGTGTAAAGTGCTATACATATGGTTTGATTTGCAGTGAACATTGCTGCTGTGAGGTACATGAGCACAGCATTACATTTGTAATATTGGGAGGTCATAAACGGGTCATATTTTGGTTGAATTATAAGATAGAACAATAAGGTTATAAGGACATCAGAAATAAGACGTCTTGGGCAGGTCGGATTCTGGTTGTATATGGAAGTCATATTGATGTCTAAAAAAAAGTATAAAAACCAACAAAAAAAACATTCAGAATCAACCTGCTGTGTCTGCTGGGTTGTGTTTGATTAGGAGTTGCAGATATTTTCTCCCTCCCTCTCTCCCTCCCTCCCTCCCTCCCTCTCTCCCTGATAGAATCCTGCTGACACAACAACGCGGCACCAAGCCGCCAACACATTGCATTTTCACACGGCTGCCTGCCAGGAACAGGGATTTGTGGGATATGCTGCAGTGCTGCTCTTTGTCTGACCCATATGTAAGGTTGTGTGTGCACTGTCTACCTATACTGTAATTAACATGCAGTCTATGCTCACGCAACATTATATCTCCCCGGATCAGTAGAGGAAGTCGGATTCTGAGGAAGAATATCTCTTCTACTTTACTAGGTCACCTGTACTGTTATCTGTAGCCTACACATCACAGCTCCCCGGTTGGAGCTCTGTAGCCTACACATCACAGCTCCCCGGTTGGAGCTCTGTAGCCTACACATCACAGCTCCCCGGTTGGAGCTCTGTAGCCTACACATCACAGCTCCCCGGTTGGAGCTCTGTAGCCTACACATCACAGCTCCCCGGTTGGAGCTCTGTAGCCTACACATCACAGCTCCCCGGTTGGAGCTCTGTAGCCTACACATCACAGCTCCCCGGTTGGAGCTCTGTAGCCTACACATCACAGCTCCCCGGTTGGAGCTCTGTAGCCTACACATCACAGCTCCCCGGTTGGAGCTCTGTAGCCTACACATCACAGCTCCCCGGTTGGAGCTCTGTAGCCTACACATCACAGCTCCCCGGTTGGAGCTCTGTAGCCTACACATCACAGCTCCCCGGTTGGAGCTCTGTAGCCTACACATCACAGCTCCCCGGTTGGAGCTCTGTAGCCTACACATCACAGCTCCCCGGTTGGAGCTCTGTAGCCTCATAGGGTCAAGGGTCACTATCAGAGGAAGGCAGGAAGCAGCTCTTCTACTTGAGTAATAAATAGGTCACCAAAGCCTACTAGAGACATGCTTTTGTTTGAACTGACACTAGAATAATTCAATCACATTATTTAAAAAAATGCAAAAATCTATGCAATCATTTGCAGTTCAGTTATGTAATTTTTATTCAGCAAGTTGCTGGCCCTTACAGGTATACCAATCATACAGTATAAGGTTCAGACTTGGGATAGTATCTCAGATCTAAAGCACCGTTCAGATCTAGGATCGGTCGGCATACATATGCACAGCAAAGAGCTTGAGTTACCAGGCTAGATACTTCTGTTACCAGGCTAGATACTTCTGTTACCAGGCTAGATACTTCTGTTACCAGGCTAGATACTTCTGTTACCAGGCTAGATACTTCTGTTACCAGGCTAGATACTTCTGTTACCAGGCAGAAGTTATTCTTCAGTTGTTTTACTGTTTACTTGTAGCTTGTAGGTTCAGATCAGCCTGAAATCCAGACCTGTTTCGTGCTAACATTCCACTCCTTGTACTCCGTGTCATATGCCAAACATGTTTGGTATGACAAGGAGCGGCAAGGAGTGGAACGTTAGCACAAACAGACTGGTGCCCAGGCTAGGTTCGGAAGGCCTTACAGAACAGAAAAGGGCTAACAGAAGCTAACAGACTGGTACCCAGGCTAGGTTCGGAAGGCCTTACAGAACAGAAAAGGGCTAACAGAAGCTAACAGAGCTATTTCTCTAAGATCACAGGGAGAAACCAGTAACTAAGCTTTAATAATGCAGTCTTCCATGACATTTCCTTACCCACAGCTTCCCATACATACGGCAAGAAACCGGTTGGCTTAGTATTTATGTTTCATGAACAACATGCCAAAACGAATCATTGTCTTATCTTCACCTGACTGAAGCTTGTGGTAACTTGATAAGAGGATGGAAATATAATGGAAGAGTAACGGAGAAGGAAAGGTCAATAAACTTTAAGGTTACTGTTCCACTGGCTACGGCTACGGAACCAGGGGTACTGATCAGGTCAGGATCAATATCCTGTTGATAGAGCTCCACATCAATATGTTCCTAATCAATATGCCACAACAGGTTTCTAGTGGTATGAGAACAACACAGATACAATCCAACCATCCAAACCTAAATAACATTTTAATAAAGTCCTCCTTTACAAACAATTGGTCAAATGTTTGCACAATGGGGGATAGTCAAATCAAACGCTGAGCCTGATGCTGGGATATCATGGTGGCATGGAGGCACATAATGATCTGGGACCAGGCTAACGGAGGGGGAACTCTAGCAGGAGGATATTGCTCACAGGCTTAGCTGTATGAGCTAATGCAGCGCAGTCTATCTCTCAGCAGTCTTCTGCCTGGCGGCCATTTTGTTGATGTATGACGTCACAACATCAGTGTGGAGAAGAAGGGGGACCTCTTGTGTAGAACAAGGGCACATCTGTCTTCGTGGTGGACCTCTTGTGTAGAACAAGGGCACATCTGTCTTCGGAAGGATGACGTTTAGGATGCTTAGGGGGGCTGTTCAAGATTAGGGTGGCACTAGATTAGGGTGGTACTAGATTAGGGTGGAACTAGATTAGGGTGGTACTAGATTAGGGTGGCACTAGATTAGGGTGGCACTAGATTAGGGTGGAACTAGATTAGGGTGGAACTAGATTAGGGTGGTACTAGATTAGGGTGGTACTGCGGGGATGAGTTGTGGGGTGGTATGGGGGAGGGAGGTATTGGGTTTAGGTAAGGGTGGTATGGGGGAGGGAGGTATGGGGTTTAGGTAAGGGTGGGGTGGGGTGGTATGGGGGAGGGAGGTATTGGGTTTAGGTTTAGGGTGGGGTGGGGTTTAGGTAAAGGTGGGGTGGGGTGGTATGGGGGAGGGAGGTATTGGGTTTAGGTAAGGGTGGGGTGGGGTGGTATGGGGGAGGGAGGTATTGGGTTTAGGTAAGGGTGGTGTGGTGTGAGGTTTAGGTAAGGGTGGGGTGGGGTGTTGTTTAGGTAAGGGTGGGGTGGGGTGGGGTGGGGTTTAGGTAAGGGTGGGGTGGGGTGGGGTTTAGGTAAGGGTGGGGTGGGGTGGGGTTTAGGTAAGGGTGGGGTGGGGTGGGGTTTAGGTAAGGGTGGGGTGGGGTGGAGTTTAGGTAAGGGTAGGTGGGGTGGGGTGGTATGGGGTTTAGGTAAGGGTGGGGTGGGGTTTAGGTAAGGGTGGGGTGGGGTGGGGTTTAGGTAAGGGTGGGGTGGGGTGGGGTTTAGGTAAGGGTGGGGTGGGGTGGGGTGGGGTTTAGGTAAGGGTGGGGTGGGGTGGGGTTTAGGTAAGGGTGGGGTGGGGTGGGGTGGGGTGGGGTTTAGGTAAGGGTGGGGTAGGGTGGAGTTTAGGTAAGGGTGGGGTGGGGTGGAGTTTAGGTAAGGGTAGGTGGGGTGGGGTGGTATGGGGTTTAGGTAAGGGTGGGGTGGGGTGGAGTTTAGGTAAGGGTAGGGTGGGTTGGGGTGGGGTTTAGGTAAGGGTGGGGTGGGGTGGGGTTTAGGTAAGGGTAGGGTGGGGTGGGGTTTAGGTAAGGGTGGGGTGGTATTGGGTATAGGGTATTGAGATATTGGGGTTCAGGGTTATTGGGGTTTAGGTTGAAGAGGTTTTAGTTCAGGGCAGAGAAGGTCAGCCTGAACTCTTCTCCCTCCAGGAGTTTCCTGTGAAGAAAATGTATATTCATGTGTTGATCATGTCAAGTATATTCATGTGTCGGTCATATCAATGTGCCGGTCATATCAATGTGTTGGTCATATCAAGTACAATACATTACCAAAAGTATGTGGACACCTGCTTGACGAACATCTCATTCCAAAATCATGGGCATTAATATGCTATAACACCCTCCACTCTTCTGGGAAGGCTTTCCACTAGATGTTGGAACATTGCTGCGGGGGACTTCCATTCAGCCACAAGAGCATTAGTGAGGTCGGGCACTGATGTTGGGCGATTAGGCCTGGCTCGCAGTCGGCATTCCAATTCAGCCCAAAGATGTTCGATGGGGTTGAGGTCAGGGCTCTGTGTAGGCCAGTCAAGTTCTTCCAGACCAATCTAGACAAAAGATTTATGTATGGACCTCGCTTTGTGCACGGGGGCATTGTCATGCTGAAACAGGAAAGGGCCTTCCCCAAACTGTTGCCACAAAGTCGGAAGCGCAGAATCGTCTAGAATGTCATTGTACACTGTAGCGTTAAGATTTCCCTTCACTGAAACTAAGGGGCCTAGCCCGAACCATGTAAAACAGCCCCAGACCTCCTCCACTAAACTTTACAGTTGGCACTAAACATTCGGGCAGGTAGCATTCTTCTGGCATCCGCCAAACCCAAATTTGTCCGTCGGACTGCCAGATGGTGAAGCGTGATTCATCACTCCAGAGAACGTGTTTCCACTGCTCCAGAGTCCAATGGTGGCGAGCTTTACACCACTCCAGCCGACGCTTGGCATTGCACATGGTGATCTTAGGCTTGTGTGTGGCTGCTCGGCCATGGAAACCCATTTCATGAAGCTCCCGACGAACAGTTATTGTGCTGAGGTTGCTTCCAGAGGCAGTTTGGAACTCGGTAGTGAGTGTTGCAACCGAGGACATACGATTTTTACGTGTTACGCGCTTCAGCACTCGGCAGTCCCGTTCTGTGAGCTTGTGTGGCCTACCACTTCGCGGCTGAGCCGTTGTTGCTCCTAGATGTTTCCACATCACAATAACAGCACTTGACGAACTGACTTGTTGGAAAGGTGGCATCCTATGACAGTGCCAAGTTGAAAGTCACTGAGTTCTTCAGTAAGGCCATTCTACTGCCAATGTTTGTCTATGGAGATTGCATGGCGGTGTGCTTGATTTTATACACCTGTCAGCAATGGGTGTGACTGAAATAGCCGAATCCAATAATTTGAAGGGGTGTCCACATACTTTTGTTTATATACATTTTACATTTTAGTCATTTAGCAGACGCTCTTATCCAACACATTGATATGACCAACACATGAATATACAATATACTGTATATATAGTCCCCTGTAGCTCAGTTGGTAGAGCATGGCGCTTGCAACACCAGGGTTGTGGGTTCGTTTCCCACGGGGGGCCAGTATGAAAATGTATGCACTCATTGCAAGCGCCATGCTCTACCAACTGAGCTACAGGGGACTATATATACAGTATATTGTATATTCATGTGTTGGTCATATCAAACACAAGCGGTTGTAGATCCAGGTTGATATGTTTGACAGTAAGCATTTCATTGTGCTGTGTATTCCTCGCTGTATTCTGTGCGTATGACAAATTAACTTTGATTTCATTCGAAAGTGGCTGAGCCATGGTTAAGGTCACCTGTATGCAGCTATCTCTATGTCCAGAGCCATGGTTAAGGTTACCTGTATGCAGCTATCTCTATGTCCAGAGCCATGGTTAAGGTTACCTGTATGCAGCTATCTCTATGTCCAGAGCCATGGTTAAGGTTACCTGTATGCAGCTATCTCAATGTCCAGAGCCATTTTGACATTGAGAAGGTCCTGGTACTCCCTGAGGTAGCGAGCCATCTCCTGCTTAGCCTCGTTTATGTCGCTCTCCAGATCGTTTATCCTCACCTGAAACAAACAGACCATTTATCCTGAAACAAACAGACCATTTATCCTGAAACAAACAGACCATTTATCCTGAAACAGACCATGTATCCTCACCTGAAACAAACAGACCATTTATCCTGAAACAAACAGACCATTTATCCTGAAACAAACAGACCATTTATCCTGAAACAAACAGACCATTTATCCTGAAACAAACAGACCATTTATCCTGAAACAGACCATGTATCCTCACCTGAAACAAACAGACCATTTATCCTGAAACAAACAGACCATTTATCCTCACCTGAAACAATAACATCACATTTAAAAAATCAAGGCCATAAAACAGCAAGGTCTGTGCCCCAAATTGCACTCTAGCTGTTCCCTATATGGTGTTCCCTATATAGTGTTCCCTATGCGCCCTGGTCAAAAGTAGTGCACTATATTGGAAATAGTGTGCAATTGAGACGCAGACCAGGTCTTTATTATTCTAAATATAGAAACAGTGAAATGACATATTCAGCTGAATAACAGATTTGGTGTGACCTTCCTCTGTCATTTTGTCTCCTTATGGAGCGGTGCATGAATACTGACAAACCTTGCAGATTGCAGACTATCTCCTCTGCACAATGAGCATGACATGCATCTCTGGCTTGGCTCCCTGCACAAACTGATTGCCTCTATTAGTACTTAGGAGAGAGAGGAGGAGGTGGGGAGGAGTGGAGAGGTGGGGGGGAAGAGAGGACAGGTGGGGGAAGAGAGGAGAGGAGAGGTGGGAGAGGAGAGGAGAGGAGAGGTGGGGGGGAGGAGAGGAGAGGAGAGGAGAGGAGAGGTGGGGGGGAGGAGAGGAGAGGAGAGGAGAGGTGGGGTAGGAGAGGAGAGGAGAGGAGAGGAGAGGTGGGGTAGGAGAGGAGAGGTGGGGTGGAGGAGAGGAGAGGAGGGGGGGAAGAGAGGAGAGGAGAGGTGGGGTAAGAGAGGAGAGGTGGGGGGTAAGAGAGGAGAGGTGGGGGGGAGGAGAGGACGGGGGGGAAGGGAGGAGAGGTGGGGGGGGGGAGGGAGGAGAGGTGGGGGGGAGGAGAGGACGGGGGGAAGGAAGGAGAGGACGGGGGGAAGAGAGGAGAGGAGAGGTGGGGGGGAGGAGAGGAGAGGAGAGGTGGGGAAAGAGAGGAGGTGGGGGAGGAGAGGAGGTGGGGAGGGGAGGAGAGGAGAGGAGAGTAGAGATGGGGGGAGTGGAGGAGAGGAGGTGGGGAGGGGAGGAGAGGAGAGTAGAGATGGGGGGAGTGGAGGAGAGGAGGGGGGAGGGGAGGAGAGGTAGGGAGAGGAGAGGAGAGGAGAGGAGAGGTAGGGAGGGGAGGAGAGGAGGGGAGGAGAGGTAGGGAGAGGAGAGGAGAGGTGGGTTGGGGAAGGCTGGTGCAGTGAAACACTTTCCATATAGGGAACAAAGCAGTTTTGTCATAGCAGCATCAGAGTCGCTACTCTCTGTGCTCCAAGGGCAAAATGTAGCCTACTACTGCTCTTCAGCATACATATCAACAAGGTTCTATACCTCTTCCCCCTGGTTCTATACCTCTTCCCCCTGGTTCTATACCTCTCCCCCCTGGTTCTATACCTCTTCCCCCTGGTTCTATACCTCTCCCCCCTGGTTCTATACCTCTCCCCCCTGGTTCTATACCTCTCCCCCCTGGTTCTATACCTCTTCCCCCTGGTTCTATACCTCTTCCCCCTGGTTCTATACCTCTTCCCCCTGGTTCTATACCTCTTCCCCCTGGTTCTACACCTCTTCCCCTTGGTTTTGTACCTATTTCCTTGGTTCTGATTGATTGAGTGGTTCTATACCTTTTCCCCCTGGTTCTATACCTATTTCCCTGGTTCTGAATGATTGAGTGGTTCTGTACCTGGTACTTGGTGACCTCTTTCCCCTGGTTCTGTACCTGGTACTTGGTGACCTCTTTCCCCTGGTTCTGTACCTGGTACTTGGTGACCTCTTTCCCCTGGTTCTGTACCTGGTACTTGGTGACCTCTTTCCCCTGGTTCTGTACCTGGTACTTGGTGACCTCTTTCCCCTGGTGCTCCTCCAGCTCCTCCAGCTGTTTGTTCAGCGACTCGATGACGTTCCGCAGGGCCTCGATCTCAGAGGAGCGTGATTGGAGCAGCCGGCGGTATTCCATGGTCTCCTCCCGGATGGAGCGCACCGCCTCGTTGTTCTTCGATGCCATCTCCGCCACTGACTCAAACTTCCCCCGGTACCAGTCCTCGGCCGCCTGCATGTTCTTATTGGCCAGCCGCTCGTACTGCGCCCGGATCTCCCTGAGTGCCGCCGACAGATCTGGCCTGCTCACCTCCACGTCAACGCACACGTTAGCCGCTGCTACCTGGGCCTGCAGCTCCGCCTGCTCCTCCACAAACACCTTCTTCAGGAAGCACATCTCCTCATCCAGGGAGACCACGCTGGCCTCTGCGTCGCAGTTAGACAGCACGGCCCGCCCCACCTCTTCCCGGGCCCTCTGCAGGGCCTCCTCCGCATCCGCGCGGCACCGCGCCTCCTCCTCGTAGCGCTCCTTCAGCTGCCCATACACGTCCCTCAGGTAGTCCCTCTCTGCCTCCATGCGCATCTTATCTCCTGTCTTCTGGTCGATTGCAGCCCTGAGGCTCCGGGCTTCACCCTCGTAGAGCCCCTGAAGACGGGACGGGTCCCTCTGCCTCCTCCTGAGGGCCTCCAGCTCTGCCAGAAGGGCCCGCTGCTCCAGGTGCCTCACCTTGTCGATGTAGGTGGCGAAGCGGTCGTTGAGGCCCACCAGCTGCTCCTTCTCCTGGCTGCGGAGTCCCAGCAGCTCCGTGTTGAGGCTGGAGGCCTGGGCCAGGTCCATCCGTGCAGACGCATCCGGCAGAGAGGAAGAGGCCAGTGGACGCAGGGTCCGCTGCTTCCCAGCCGCCAGGCCCAGGGCTCGGGAGGAAGAGGAGGAGTAAAGAGAGGAGTACATGAAGGATTTGGTGGAGGGGAGAGAGGAGCCTCGGTAGTTGTCCCAAGTGCGGCGGTACGAGATGTAAGGATCGTAGCTCATGATGGATTTTTTGTTGTTTTGTTATTTTTTCGTGATTTTTTTGTTAATGTAGGATGTTTTTTTGTTTCAGAAGTGAATTTTTTTAAAGTCCCCCTTGTTCTGCAGACCATCGGTGAGGATGAGCGAGCGTCTTGCACTGCACCAGCTCAGTGACGCTGCAGAGCCCTCGTTTATATACAGCCAGCCAGCCCCCTCTCCTCCCCCGAACCCCCACCAGCTCAGTGACGCTGCAGAGCCCTCGTTTATATACAGCCAGCCAGCCCCCTCTCCTTCCCCGAACCCCCACCAGTGTCTGTGATGCATCAGGACTGTCATCACCACAGCGACCAATAGGATAGTGCTGCAGTAGGATCACAGGGAGGTTGGTATTCTGTCTCACACTCAGCACCATGAAGCAGAGGAGATGTGGAAGGGCAGGTTTTTACATTTGCTGTAATTAACATATTTTGAGAGAGAAGAGAGGGGAGAGGGAGAGGGAGAGGGAGAGAGAGAGAGAGAGAGAGAGAGAGACGGGTTGACCAAAACAATCTATATCTCGATAAATGTAAAAATAGTTTAGCCAATATCATGAATGTGTAAGTCAGGGTTCCCCAACTGGCGGACGAATTTGGTCCCCCGAGTTTACTGAGCCAAAAATAATTATGTTTTTGTGTGGAATTTTCATTGTTGGACATAATCGAACCCACTACCATGGCGTTACAAGCGCCGTGCTCTACCAGCTGAGCTACAGAGGACATGTTCCGGCCCCCCGATCATCCGCCGGCCCGCGGCTGAATCTAGATGATGATCCCTGGTGTTTTTAATACCATTATCAGAGGGGATCTTTATTTTGAAGGCCTACGGGAAAAAATGAACCACAAGTTATTAACTCACCAACATGGCTACTTCATAAAACAAATCTATGTTACATGCACACATTGTATTGTGATTTTATTACATAGTTGCTGTAAAACATTTGCACCGAAACTGTAACAGTAAGCAGTCGATTTTCATCGTTAATAAGTAGTCAGTTATTACCAGAAGTACCCCGGTAATCCGGCTTCTCGCCCGCCGTGGAGGCGTGCTGGTCGCAGCTGTCAGGGGGAGGAAGTCCCGCACCGACCCGAAGGCTAAGTCCAAAGAGGGGCGCATCAAAACACCACCTCCCGTAGATCCGATTGAGATGGTGGTCCTCTGGGAGAGGTGACCTGAGAGGGCGCTAAGGTAACCTACCCCATTCATAGACTCGAACTACCTTTAGCTAGGGATGTGACAAATGGACAATTTTGCTAAACGTTTAAACTGCATCCCCCCCCCCCCCCCCCCCGGTTTTCCCTTAAAACGATAAGAATAAAACTTTAAATTCCATATAAATGTGCAATGCTGAATAATGGTCCTATTACGTATGAATGACCGCTAGGGCCTGGCAATTCAGTTATATCTACCACAAGCCTTTACAGACAGAACGCAGCTACAGGAACAAGTCGATAGCAACAATTGGTGACTTTTCAGACAATTAAAAAAAGTGACAGCAGAATTCTGCTCCAACATAAAATATTCGGTATTTTTTTTCGATACAACAATAAACATCGCTGATTGATGTGCTGCTGTGTTGGTTTTAATGCCGTTTGTTATGGTATGGTAGCAAGATGCGTTTTATTTCTACTAAATATCTTGGCAAGTCACGGTATTTAACGTAAAGTACTTTTTTTTTAGGAGAGAGAGGTCTGCGCGCAGGTGCTCAAGATGATCTGATTGAGTTCTGGTCGCCTAGTGGTGAACGTTATTCTAGTTTCAGAAGCCTCATTCCTTTACAGACAAGTAAAATGCCCGTTCATATCTCCAGGGAAGGTTTCGTGTCGGTATTTACAAATCCGTAGTGTAGCTACCCTAACAGACTGCCATAGCCGAGCCACTTTCAAGGGGCCAGATTCCATTATGTCTGAAAAGGGTAATCGATAAAGGCTAACGGTAGCCCACTGTAATTTCATATTATGAGGCAGAAACGAAGAGTAGGTTACCCCGTGCTCACAAGACTGGCCCGAAGATACAGTACCTCTGTATCCCGGAGACATCGGTGCCATGAATATGCTAGGATATTCTACACGCAGCAGACCGAAGACTGAACACACACTGGCGTCATTAGTGAAGAGAAATAGCAGGCCAGGCCAGCGAGGGAGAGATAGAGAGGATGGGCAGGCCAGGGCAGCGAGGGAGGGCGAGAGAGAGAGGATGGGCAGGCCAGGCCAGCGAGGGAGGGCGAGAGAGAGAGGATGGGCAGGCCAGGCCAGCGAGAGAGAGGATGGGCAGGCCAGGCCAGCGAGGGAGGGAGGGAGAGAGAGAGAGGATGGGCAGGCCAGGCCAGCGAGAGAGAGAGAGGATGGGCAAGCCAGGCCAGCGAGGGAGAGACATTTGAAATGTCTTTATTCTTTTGGAACTTCTGAGTGTAATGTTTACTGTTCATATTTATTGTTTATTTCACTTTTCTTTACTATCTACTTCACTTGCTTTGGCAATGTTAACACACGTTTCCCATGCCAATAAAGCCCTTGAATTGAATTGAATTGAATTGAATTGAGAGAGGAGGGGCAGGCAGAAGCCTGCTCATATTGTTTTGGTAATCTGCATCTCGCAATGTCTTGTCTTGCATGCCTTGCAAATTCACCACAGGAGCCTAAAGTTCGCCTCTTCCTGTTTTATTAGAGTTACACAGGAGCCTAAAGTTCGCCTCTTCCTGTTTTATTAGAGTTACACAGGAGCCTAAAGTTCGCCTCTTCCTGTTTTATTAGAGTTACACAGGAGCCTAAAGTTCGCCTCTTCCTGTTTTATTAGAGTTACACAGGAGCCTAAAGTTCGCCTCTTCCTGTTTTATTAGAGTTACACAGGAGCCTAAAGTTTGCCTCTTCCTGTTTTATTAGAGTTACACAGGAGCCTAAAGTTCGCCTCTTCCTGTTTTATTAGAGTTACACAGGAGCCTAAAGTTCGCCTCTTCCTGTTTTATTAGAGTTACACAGGAGCCTAAAGTTTGCCTCTTCCTGTTTTATTAGAGTTACACAGGAGCCTAAAGTTCGCCTCTTCCTGTTTTATTAGAGTTACACAGGAGCCTAAAGTTCGCCTCTTCCTGTTTTATTAGAGTTACACAGGAGCCTAAAGTTCGCCTCTTCCTGTTTTATTAGAGTTACACAGGAGCCTAAAGTTTGCCTCTTCCTGTTTTATTAGAGTTACACAGGAGCCTAAAGTTCGCCTCTTCCTGTTTTATTAGAGTTACACAGGAGCCTAAAGTTCGCCTCTTCCTGTTTTATTAGAGTTACACAGGAGCCTAAAGTTCGCCTCTTCCTGTTTTATTAGAGTTACACAGGAGCCTAAAGTTCGCCTCTTCCTGTTTTATTAGAGTTACACAGGAGCCTAAAGTTCGCCTCTTCCTGTTTTATTAGAGTTACACAGGAGCCTAAAGTTTGCCTCTTCCTGTTTTATTAGAGTTACACAGGAGCCTAAAGTTTGCCTCTTCCTGTTTTATTAGAGTTACACAGGAGCCTAAAGTTCGCCTCTTCCTGTTTTATTAGAGTTACACAGGAGCCTAAAGTTTGCCTCTTCCTGTTTTATTAGAGTTACACAGGAGCCTAAAGTTTGCCTCTTCCTGTTTTATTAGAGTTACACAGGAGCCTAAAGTTCGCCTCTTCCTGTTTTATTAGAGTTACACAGGAGCCTAAAGTTTGCCTCTTCCTGTTTTATTAGAGTTACACAGGAGCCTAAAGTTCGCCTCTTCCTGTTTTATTAGAGTTACACAGGAGCCTAAAGTTCGCCTCTTCCTGTTTTATTAGAGTTACACAGGAGCCTAAAGTTTGCCTCTTCCTGTTTTATTAGAGTTACACAGGAGCCTAAAGTTCGCCTCTTCCTGTTTTATTAGAGTTACACAGGAGCCTAAAGTTCGCCTCTTCCTGTTTTATTAGAGTTACACAGGAGCCTAAAGTTTGCCTCTTCCTGTTTTATTAGAGTTACACAGGAGCCTAAAGTTCGCCTCTTCCTGTTTTATTAGAGTTACACAGGAGCCTAAAGTTCGCCTCTTCCTGTTTTATTAGAGTTACACAGGAGCCTAAAGTTCGCCTCTTCCTGTTTTATTAGAGTTACACAGGAGCCTAAAGTTCGCCTCTTCCTGTTTTATTAGAGTTACACAGGAGCCTAAAGTTTGCCTCTTCCTGTTTTATTAGAGTTACACAGGAGCCTAAAGTTCGCCTCTTCCTGTTTTATTAGAGTTACACAGGAGCCTAAAGTTCGCCTCTTCCTGTTTTATTAGAGTTACACAGGAGCCTAAAGTTCGCCTCTTCCTGTTTTATTAGAGTTACACAGGAGCCTAAAGTTCGCCTCTTCCTGTTTTATTAGAGTTACACAGGAGCCTAAAGTTCGCCTCTTCCTGTTTTATTAGAGTTACACAGGAGCCTAAAGTTCGCCTCTTCCTGTTTTATTAGAGTTACACAACATTCACAGGCCTTTTTAGAGCAACTATTACACAGAAAATAATATGTTTTGTGATAACTGCACTGGGATTTTTAATTCAGTAAAAAAAAAAAAAAAAATCGGTTGGGATTTTTTCTTAGCATTAAGGATCCCAACTTAGTTTTAAAGTTAAAATGTTCACACCTCAACCTTTAGCACCTGTTGAGGATAGTATCTTCTGGCCGGGAGAGTTTTGTTAAGAGCCCTGACTCTTGCTCTACAGTTAATACGCATCGTTTGCCAGTACGTTTATGGAAACGTCTACCAAGGACAAATTAGTTTTATATTTCATATTCGGTGGATATTTGGTTTTTTCTCGTCAATAGCTATTGAACTAAGCACGCCATGGCTATGAAAATTGTATATTCTGAATCGAGGGTGGATGGAGAACAATCCACAACTTTTTTGTGTTATAAAAAAGTAATACGATTTCGGATCTCAAGCTGTAATAGCTCTTAACCCTTTACTCTCGTAACCATATATGGGTTGAAAATGGCCGATCTGGGCACTAATAATGGGAACATAGTGGCTGTACAGTAACATGCTATTCATCAGTGGTCACCAACCGATCGACTGGTCGATCTCCAAGGCATTCGTAGTTGGTTACCAAGGCATTCGTAGTTGGTTACCAAGGCATTCGTAGTTGGTTACCAAGGCATTCGTAGTTGGTTACCAAGGCATTCGTAGTTGATCTCCAAGGCATTCGTAGTTGGTTACCAAGGCATTCGTAGTTGGTTACCAAGGCATTCGTAGTTGGTTACCAAGGCATTCGTAGTTGGTTACCAAGGCATTCATAGTCGATCTCCATTCCTTCGTTTAGCGCTGTTAGCGGTAGGTGCATGTGATTCAGCATCCCTAGTGCCGGGACAGCAAAGTGTTCCCATTTTGAACCATTTCATGTGTCTGAAGGTAGCATTAAGCCCAGAGAGAAAATCAAGTGCACCTATAGGCCTATCGCTGGTCAATCAGATTGATAAAAATAACCTAGCAAATTACATTGGTTGTCACTCAACTAATAAAGCCTTATATTGTGCAAGCCATTTTACAAACATTTGAATGCTGAAGGTGACACTCAGATGTGCCAGATCAGGAATAGGCCTACCTCTCATTGGTGTGTGTGAAGTTATGCACAGCGCGCAGATTGACTGGGGTTGTTCAGTATGCAAAATGAATTGTAGATCAGTGACTGTCAACAGTTACATGCTTAGTTTGACACTGAAGGAGAGGACGCATCAGTTGTCACAAAAGTTAAGAGGTATTTTCTGAAGGTGTAAGGAGAAAGTAATTTGAGCAAAACATTTTAGTGATCCGGCGATGTCTTAATGTTTGAATAGATTTTCTGACCTATGCATGCTACATTTGGATCGGTTTGGGGTCCTGTGGACCGATGCACTCATAAACATTTGAACCAGGGACCAATGTGGTGAATCGTTACATCCCTGCTAGCTATGTAGGTTTCAGTATGAAGAACACACAGACAAGACAGATGGCTATGATGTTGTGGTCCATGAATGATGATCTGGTCCATGAATGATGATGCGGTCCATGAATGATGATATTGGTGTGATGTGGTTGTGATGTGGTTGTGTTGTGGTTGTGTTGTGGTTGTGATTGTCTGGCTGGAGTTCAAGGAGGAGATGCTGAGGATGGGGTATGAAGAGGAAGTGGGCTCCCTGGCGGAGGATAGGGCGGAGCAGGAGGCGGAGGACAGGGCGGAGCAGGAGGCGGAGGACAGGGCGGAGCAGGAGGCGGAGGATAGGGCGGAGCAGGAGGCGGAGGACAGGGCGGAGCAGGAGGCGGAGGACAGGGCGGAGCAGGAGGCGGAGGACAGGGCGAAGCAGGAGGCGGAGGACAGGGCGGAGCAGGAGGCGGAGGACAGGGCGGAGCAGGAGGCGGAGGACAGGGCGGAGCAGGAGGCGGAGGACAGGGCGGAGCAGGAGGCGGAGGACAGGGCGGAGCAGGAGGCGGAGGACAGGGCGGAGCAGGAGGCGGAGGACAGGGCGGAGCAGGAGGCGGAGGACAGGGCGGAGCAGGAGGCGGAGGACAGGGCGAAGCAGGAGGCGGAGGACAGGGCGGAGCAGGAGGCGGAGGACAGGGCGGAGCAGGAGGCGGAGGACAGGGCGAAGCAGGAGGCGGAGGAGCACTGCTCCCTCATGACCTGGAACCAGGAGGAGAACCTCCGCAGCTCAAAATCAGGTCAGGAGTCAGAAAGGAACATGATGATTTGTCTGCGTCCCAAAAGGCACCTTATTCCCTTTGTAGTCCACTGCTTTTGACCAGGGCCCATTGGGCCATGCTAGTAGCCATGGTTACAGGTCTGAACACCACGCTAGTAGCCATGGTTACAGGTCTGAACACCATGCTAGTAGCCATGGTTGCAGGTCTGAACACCACGCTAGTAGCCATGGTTGCAGGTCTGACCACCACGCTAGTAGCCATGGTTACAGGTCTGAACACCACGCTAGTAGCCATGGTTACAGGTCTGAACACCACGCTAGTAGCCATGGTTACAGGTCTGAACACCACGCTAGTAGCCATGGTTACAGGTCTGAACACCACGCTAGTAGCCATTGTTGCAGGTCTGAACACCACACTAGTAGCCATGGTTACAGGTCTGAACACCACGCTAGTAGCCATGGTTACAGGTCTGAACACCACGCTAGTAGCCATGGTTACATGTCTGAACACCACGCTAGTAGCCATGGTTACAGGTCTGAACACCACGCTAGTAGCCATGGTTGCAGGTCTGAACACCTCGCTAGTAGCCATGGTTACAGGTCTGAACACCACGCTAGTAGCCATGGTTGCAGGTCTGAACACCACGCTAGTAGCCATGGTTACAGGTCTGAACACCACGCTAGTAGCCATGGTTGCAGGTCTGAACACCACGCTAGTAGCCATGGTTGCAGGTCTGAACACCACGCTAGTAGCCATCGTTACAGGCCTGAACACCACGCTAGTAGCCATGGTTGCAGGTCTGAACACCACGCTAGTAGCCATGGTTGCAGGTCTGAACACCACGCTGGTAGCCATGGTTGCAGGTCTGAACACCACGCTAGTAGCCATGGTTGCAGGTCTGAACACCACGCTAGTAGCCATGGTTACAGGTCTGAACACCACGCTAGTAGCCATGGTTACAGGTCTGAACACCACGCTAGTAGCCATGGTTGCAGGTCTGAACAACACACTAGTAGCCATGGTTACAGGTCTGAACACTACGCTAGTAGCCATGGTTACAGGTCTGAACACCTCGCTAGTAGCCATGGTTGCAGGTCTGAACACCACGCTAGTAGCCATGGTTACAGGTCTGAACACCACGCTAGTAGCTATGGTTACAGGTCTGAAAACCACGCTAGTAGCCATGGTTACAGGTCTGAACACCACGCTAGTAGCCATGGTTACAGGTCTGAACACTACGCTAGTAGCCATGGTTACAGGTCTGAACACCTCGCTAGTAGCCATGGTTGCAGGTCTGAACACCACGCTAGTAGCCATGGTTACAGGTCTGAACACCACGCTAGTAGCTATGGTTACAGGTCTGAAAACCACGCTAGTAGCCATGGTTACAGGTCTGAACACCACGCTAGTAGCCATGGTTACAGGTCTGAACACCTCGCTAGTAGCCATGGTTGCAGGTCTGAACACCACGCTAGTAGCCATGGTTACAGGTCTGAACACCACGCTAGTAGCCATGGTTGCAGGTCTGAACAACACGCTAGTAGCCATGGTTACAGGTCTGAACACCTCGCTAGTAGCCATGGTTGCAGGTCTGAACACCACGCTAGTAGCCATGGTTACAGGTCTGAACACCACGCTAGTAGCCATGGTTACAGGTCTGAACACCACGCTAGTAGCTATGGTTACAGGTCTGAAAACCACGCTAGTAGCCATGGTTACAGGTCTGAACACCACGCTAGTAGCCATGGTTACAGGTCTGAACACCACGCTAGTAGCCATGGTTGCAGGTCTGAACACCACGCTAGTAGCCATGGTTGCAGGTCTGAATACCATGCTAGTAGCCATGGTTGCAGGTCTGAACACCACGCTAGTAGCCATGGTTACAGGTCTGAACACCTCGCTAGTAGCCATGGTTGCAGGTCTGAACACCACGCTAGTAGCCATGGTTACAGGTCTGAACACCACGCTAGTAGCCATGGTTACAGGTCTGAACACCACGCTAGTAGCCATGGTTACAGGTCTGAACACCACGCTAGTAGCCATGGTTGCAGGTCTGAACACCACGCTGGTAGCCATGGTTACAGGTCTGAACACCTCGCTAGTAGCCATGGTTGCAGGTCTGAACACCACGCTAGTAGCCATGGTTACAGGTCTGAACACCACGCTAGTAGCCATGGTTGCAGGTCTGAACAACACGCTAGTAGCCATGGTTACAGGTCTGAACACTACGCTAGTAGCCATGGTTACAGGTCTGAACACCTCTCTAGTAGCCATGGTTGCAGGTCTGAACACCACGCTAGTAGCCATGGTTACAGGTCTGAACACCACGCTAGTAGCTATGGTTACAGGTCTGAAAACCACGCTAGTAGCCATGGTTACAGGTCTGAACACCACGCTAGTAGCCATGGTTACAGGTCTGAACACCACGCTAGTAGCCATGGTTGCAGGTCTGAACACCTCGCTAGTAGCCATGGTTGCAGGTCTGAACACCTCGCTAGTAGCCATGGTTGCAGGTCTGAACACCACGCTAGTAGCCATGGTTGCAGGTCTGAACACCACGCTAGTAGCCATGGTTGCAGGTCTGAACACCACGCTAGTAGCCATGGTTGCAGGTCTGAACACCACGCTAGTAGCCATGGTTGCAGGTCTGAACACCACGCTAGTAGCCATGGTTACAGGTCTGAACACCACGCTAGTAGCCATGGTTGCAGGTCTGAACACCACGCTAGTAGCCATGGTTACAGGTCTGAACACCACGCTAGTAGCCATGGTTACAGGTCTAAACACCACACTAGTAGCCATGGTTGCAGGTCTGAACACCACGCTAGTAGCCATGGTTGCAGGTCTGAATACCACGTTAGTAGCCATGGTTGCAGGTCTGAACACCACGCTAGTAGCCATGGTTACAGGTCTGAACACCTCGCTAGTAGCCATGGTTGCAGGTCTGAACACCACGCTAGTAGCCATGGTTACAGGTCTGAACACCACGCTAGTAGCCATGGTTACAGGTCTGAACACCATGCTAGTAGCCATGGTTACAGGTCTGAACACCACGCTAGTAGCCATGGTTACAGGTCTGCACACCACGCTGGTAGCCATGGTTACAGGTCTGCACACCTCGCTAGTAGCCATGGTTGCAGGTCTGAACACCACGCTAGTAGCCATGGTTACAGGTCTGAACACCACGGTAGTAGCCATGGTTACAGGTCTGAACACCTCGCTAGTAGCCATGGTTGCAGGTCTGAACACCACGCTAGTAGCCATGGTTACAGGTCTGAACACCACGGTAGTAGCCATGGTTACAATGCAGTAATATCTAACAAGTAATATCTAACAATTTCACAACATATACCCAATAGACACAAATCTAAGTAAAGCAATGGAATTAAGAATATATATATAAATAAATATATGGACGAGCAATGTTAGAGTGGCGTAGTGGCCTGGTCCTCTGTAGCTCTTGTAACGCCAGGGTAGTGGGTTCGATCCCCGGGACCACCCAAATGTAAAAATTTATGCGCACATGACTGTAAGTCGCTTTGGATAAAAGTGTCTGCTAAATGGCATATTATTATTATTATTATTATTATTATTATTATTATACAGTAGAATAGTATAGAATACAGTATATACACTACCAGTCAAAAGTTTGGACACACCTACTTATTGAAGGATTTTTCTTTATTTGTACAATTTTTTTTTACATTGTAGAATAATATTGAAGACATCAAAACTATGAAATAACACATATGGAATCATGTAGTAACCAAAACAAATAAAAATAAAACAAATCAAAATATATTTTAAATGAATAATAGCCACCCTTTGCCTTGATGACAGCTTTGCACACTCTTGGCATTCTCTCAACCAGCTTCACCTGGAACGTTTTTCCAACAGTCTTGAAGGAGTTCCCACATATGCTGAGCACTTGTTGGCTGCTTTTCCTTCACTCTGCCGTCCAACTCATCCCAAACCATCTCAATTGGGTTGAGGTCGGGGGATTGTGGAGGCCAGGTCATCTGATGCAGCACTCCATCACTCTCCTTCTTGGTCAAATAGCCCTTATACAGCCTGGAGGTGAGTTGGGTCATTGTCTCCTCAGTCCAGCGGGGCAGCAAGGAGCTGGGTCTGTCCAAACCCAAGATGGACTATATCCAGACAGATGCAGCCATCAACGTGAGTACCCTGGTCTATTTACAGTAACCCTAACCCTGGTCTATTTACTGTAACCCTAACCCTGGTCTATTTACAGTAACCCTAACCCTGGCCTATTTACAGTAACCCTAACCCTGGTCTATTTACAGTAACCCTAACCCTGGTCTATTTACAGTAACCCTAACCCTGGTCTATTTACAGTAACCCTAACCCTGGTCTATTTACAGTAACCCTAACCCTGGTCTATTTACAGTAACCCTAACCCTGGTCTATTTACAGTAACCCTAACCCTGGTCTATTTACAGTAACCCTAACCCTGGCCTATTTACAGTAACCCTAACCCTGGTCTATTTACAGTAACCCTAACCCTGGTCTATTTACAGTAACCCTAACCCTGGTCTATTTACAGTAACCCTAACCCTGGTCTATTTACAGTAACCCTAACCCTGGTCTATTTACTGTAACCCTAACCCTGGTCTATTTACAGTAACCCTAACCCTGGTCTATTTACAGTAACCCTAACCCTGGTCTATTTACTGTAACCCTAACCCTGGTCTATTTACTGTAACCTTAACCCTGGTCTATTTACTGTAACCCTAACCCTGGTCTATTTACTGTAACCCTAACCCTGGTCTATTTACTGTAACCCTAACCCTGGTCTATTTACAGTAACCCTAACCCTGGTCTATTTACAGTAACCCTAACCCTGGTCTATTTACTGTAACCCTAACCCTGGTCTATTTACAGTAACCCTAACCCTGGTCTATTTACTGTAACCCTAACCCTGGTCTATTTACAGTAACCCTAACCCTGGTCTATTTACTGTAACCCTAACCCTGGTCTATTTACAGTAACCCTAACCCTGGTCTATTTACAGTAACCCTAACCCTGGTCTATTTACTGTAACCCTAACCCTGGTCTATTTACAGTAACCCTAACCCTGGTCTATTTACAGTAACCCTAACCCTGGTCTATTTACAGTAACCCTAACCCTGGTCTATTTACAGTAACCCTAACCCTGGTCTATTTACTGTAACCCTAACCCTGGTCTATTTACTGTAACCCTAACCCTTGTCTATTTACTGTAACCCTAACCCTGGTCTATTTACAGTAACCCTAACCCTGGTCTATTTACAGTAACCCTAACCCTGGTCTATTTACTGTAACCCTAACCCTGGTCTATTTACAGTAACCCTAACCCTGGTCTATTTACAGTAACCCTAACCCTGGTCTATTTACAGTAACCCTAACCCTGGTCTATTTACAGTAACCCTAACCCTGGTCTATTTACAGTAACCCTAACCCTGGTCTATTTACAGTAACCCTAACCCTGGTCTATTTACTGTAACCCTAACCCTGGTCTATTTACAGTAACCTACCTACCCCTAACCCACCAGTAACCTTAACCTGCCTACCCTAACCCACTCTGGTGGGGTTCAACTTAAATCTCATTTTCAACAGGGTCAGAATGATTGTGAGGCTGTGGATTGTTTGGGGGGGTAATCTCAGCCTACAGGAGAAATATGAACATGAAGAACATTCTAGTCCATTCAAGCCTGACTAAGAAGAAACTGGTACAGAATAAACACATTACCCCAAACACAAGTTCTGTCCAATAGGCATTCGGGCTTGGGGGCCCCAATCAGGCATAACGTCCAACTGGATACTGGAAATGTGGTTTATGCGATCGAGTGCCTTGTTTGTAATACATTCTATATTGGAGAGACACAAATTTCACTAGAATGCAGACCGAAACAACATCTATACTACATTCAGAAGGGTGATAGATCCACTGTGTTGCATTGCCCCCCCCCTCAGGGCTCTTACAGTGGAGAACCTTAGAATTGTTGGCCTGGAGACCAATATGGGGTGGTGGGAAAACTCAAAGGCTGAGGGCTGAGCAACAATGGACTAGAACACTAGGAACCATTGATCCTCTAGGCTCCTCAAACTGAACTCTGGACCTCCAAGCCAGTTCCACTACACTTTTTCATTGTTCCCCTTTAATCAGGCACTGATTTAGACCTGAGACACCAGGTGTGTGCAATTAATTATCAGGTAGAACAGAGAACCAGCAGGCTCTGGACCTCGTAGGGTAAGAGTATCCCCGCCCTAGACCTTAATGATAAATACTAAGCCACCCAGCAATTTGTCTCCATCTGGTGTCTGTTTTAGACAGTTGGCGTCTCCACTGGGATTTCTGAATAAATATAGAGGTCAAGCTACAGATTTTTCTTTAACCTTTATTTAACTAGGCAAGTCAGTTAAGAACAAATTCTTATTTACAATGACGGCCTACACCGGCCAAACCCGGACGACGCTGGGCCAATTGTGCGCCGCCCTATGGGACTCCCAATCACGGCCGGTTGTGATACAGCCTGGAATCAAACCAGGGGGGTCTGTAGTGACGCCTCAAGCACTGAGATGCAGTGTCTTAGACCGCTGCGCCACTCGGTCTGTAGTGACGCCTCAAGCACTGAGATGCTGTGCCTTAGACCGCTGGGCCACTCGGTCTGTAGTGACGCCTCAAGCACTGAGATGCAGTGTCTTAGACCGCTGGGCCACTCGGTCTGTAGTGACGCCTCAAGCACTGAGATGCTGTGCCTTAGACCGCTGGGCCACTCGGTCTGTAGTGACGCCTCAAGCACTGAGATGCAGTGTCTTAGACCGCTGGGCCACTCGGTCTGTAGTGACGCCTCTAGCACTGAGATGCAGTGCCTTAGACCGCTGGGCCACTCGGTCTGTAGTGACGCCTCAAGCACTGAGATGCAGTGCCTTAGACCGCTGGGCCACTCGGTCTGTAGTGACACCTCAAGCACTGAGATGCTGTGCCTTAGACCGCTGGGCCACTCGGTCTGTAGTGACGCCTCAAGCACTGAGATGCAGTGTCTTAGACCGCTGGGCCACTCGGTCTGTAGTGACGCCTCTAGCACTGAGATGCAGTGCCTTAGACCGCTGGGCCACTCGGTCTGTAGTGACGCCTCAAGCACTGAGATGCAGTGCCTTAGACCGCTGGGCCACTCGGTCTGTAGTGACGCCTCAAGCACTGAGATGCTGTGCCTTAGACCGCTGGGCCACTCGGTCTGTAGTGACGCCTCAAGCACTGAGATGCAGTGTCTTAGACCGCTGGGCCACTCGGTCTGTAGTGACGCCTCTAGCACTGAGATGCAGTGTCTTAGACCGCTGGGCCACTCGGTCTGTAGTGACGCCTCTAGCACTGAGATGCAGTGTCTTAGACCGCTGGGCCACTCGGTCTGTAGTGACGCCTCTAGCACTGAGATGCAGTGTCTTAGACCGCTGGGCCACTCGGTCTGTAGTGACGCCTCTAGCACTGAGATGCAGTGCCTTAGACCGCTGTGCCACTCGGTCTGTAGTGACGCCTCAAGCACTGAGATGCAGTGTCTTAGACCGCTGGGCCACTCGGTCTGTAGTGACGCCTCTAGCACTGAGATGCAGTGCCTTAGACCGCTGGGCCACTCGGGAGACTACTGGTCATCATTATCTTTTTGTATGGGCTGGATTCTTGTTGAATTCTTTTTCAATTTGATTACTTTTGTGTGGATTTTGTAGAAATTGTGTGATGGAAATAATTCCTTATAATTTAAGTGAAGATCTATATCTATATATCTATATCTATTGTTTTCTCCCCTCTCCCCTCTCTTAGAGATTTGAGCTTATTCCCCGTCCCCTATATTCCCCGTCCCCTATATTCCCCGTCCCCTTTATTCCCCGTCCCCTATATTCCCCGTCCCCTATATTTCCTCTTTTGAAACACTTCTGATTCATCATGTTTCTTTTATAGATTTTGGTGTGTTTCTAAATATACATGTATAGGTGTTATTGCTATCCCCAGCCTAGTGTACAGTATAGACCTTTCCTTTTGAAGGGCTGTTGTCTGAAACTACTCTAACCCTAACCCCCCCTGAGGCCCTAACCTCTTTGTCCCCCGAATCTTGACCACACCTTTGGCAGCGATTACAGCCTCCAGTCTTCTTGGGTATGACGCTACAAGCTTGGCACATCTGTATTTGGGGAGTTTCTCCCATTCTTATCTGCAGATCAGGTTGGATGGGGAGCGTCGTTGCACAGCTTTTCAGGTCTCTCCAGAGATGTTAGATCGGGTTCAAGTCCAGGCTCTGGCTGGGCCACTCAAGGACATTCAGAGACTTGTTCCAAAGCCACTCCTGTGTTGTCTTGGCTGTGTGCTTAGGGTCGTTGTCATGTTGGAAGGTGAACCTTCGCCCCAGTCTGAGGTCCTGAGCGCTCTGGAGCAGGTTTTCATCAAGGATCTCTCTGTACTTTGCTCCGTTCATCTTTCCCTTGATCCTGACTAGTCTCCCAGTCCCTGCCGCTGAAAAATATCCCCACAGCATGATGCTGCCACCACCATGCTTCACCGTAGGGATGGTGCCAGGTTTCCTCCAGACGTGACACTTGGCATTCAGGCCAAAGAGTTCAATCTTGGTTTCATCAGACCAGAGAATCTTGTTTCTCATGGTCTGAGAGTCTTTAGGTGCATTTTAGCAAACACTAAGCGGGCTGTCATGTGTCTTTTACTGAGGAGTGGCTTCCGTATGGCCACTCTATCATAAAGGCCTGATTGGTGGAGTGCTGCAGAAATGGTTGTCCTTCTGGAAGGTTCTCCTATCTCCACAGAGGAACTCTGGAGCTCTGTCAGTGACCATTGGGTTCTTGGTCATCTCCCTGACCAAGGCCCTTCTCCCCAGATTGCTCAGTTTGGTCGGGCGGCCAGCTCTAGGAAGAGTCTTAGTCCTTCCAAACTTCTTCCATTTAAGAATGATGGAGGCCACTGTGTTCTTGGGGACCTTCAATACTGCAGAAATGTTTTGGTACCCTTCCCCAGATCTGTGCCTCGACACAATCCTATCTCGGAGCTCTTCAGAAAATTCCTTTGACATCATGGCTTGGTTTTTGCTCTGACATGCACTGTCAACTGTGAGACCTGGGGCGGCAGGAGCTTAGTGGTTAAGAGCGTTGTGCCAGTAACCGAAAGGTCGCTGGTTCTAATCCCAGAGCCGACTAGGTGAAAAATCTGTCGATGTGCCCTTGAGCAAGGCACTTAACCCTAATTGCTCATGTAAGTCGCTCTGGATAAGAGCGTCTGCTAAATGACAAAAAAATAATAAAAAAACATTTTAAAAAAAAAAACATTAAATAAAAAAGATTTAAAAAATAATAATAATAATAATAATAATAAAATATAGACAGGTGTGTGCCTTTCCAAATCATGTCCAATCAATTTAATTTACCCCAGGTGGACTCCAATTAAGATGTAGAAACATCTCAAGGATGATCAATGGAAACAGGAAGCACCTGAGCTCAATGTGGAGTCTGATATCGAAGGGTCTGAATACTTATGTAAATAAGGTATTTCTTCTTTAATTTTATTAACCTGTTTTCACTTTGTCATTATGGGGTATTGTCATTATGGGGTATTGGGTCATTATGGGGTATTGGGTCATTATGGGGTATTGGGTCATTATGGGGTATTGGGTCATTATGGGGTATTGGGTCATTATGGGGTATTGGGTCATTATGGGGTATTGGGTCATTATGGGGTATTGGGTCATTATGGGGTATTGGGTCATTATGGGGTATTGGGTCATTATGGGGTATTGGGTCATTATGGGGTATTGGGTCATTATGGGGTATTGGGTCATTATGGGGTATTGGGTCGTTATGGGGTATTGGGTCATTATGGGGTATTGTCATTATGGGGTATTGGGTCATTATGGGGTATTGGGTCATTATGGGGTATTGGGTCATTATGGGGTATTGGGTCATTATGGGGTATTGTCATTATGGGGTATTGGGTCATTATGGGGTGTTGGGTCATTATGGGGTGTTGGGTCATTATGGGGTGTTGGGGTATTGGGTCATTATGGGGTATTGGGTCATTATGGGGTATTGGGTCATTATGGGGTATTGGCATTATGGGGTGTTGGGTCATTATGGGGTATTGGGTCATTATGGGGTATTGGGTCATTATGGGGTATTGGGTCATTATGGTGTATTGTGTCATTATGGGGTATTGTCATTATGGGGTATTGTCATTATGGGGTATTGGGTCATTATGGGGTATTGGGTCATTATGGGGTATTGTCATTATGGGGTATTGGGTCATTATGGGGTATTGGGTCATTATGGGGTATTGGGTCATTATGGGGTATTGGGTCATTATGGGGTATTGGGTCGTTATGGGGTATTGGGTCATTATGGGGTATTGGGTCATTATGGGGTATTGGGTCATTATGGGGTATTGGGTCATTATGGGGTATTGTCATTATGGGGTATTGGGTCATTATGGGGTGTTGGGTCATTATGGGGTGTTGGGTCATTATGGGGTGTTGGGTCATTATGGGGTATTGGGTCATTATGGGGTATTGGGTCATTATGGGGTATTGGGTCATTATGGGGTATTGGCATTATGGGGTGTTGGGTCATTATGGGGTATTGGGTCATTATGGGGTATTGGGTCATTATGGGGTATTGGGTCATTATGGGGTATTGGGTCATTATGGTGTATTGTGTCATTATGGGGTATTGTCATTATGGGGTATTGTCATTATGGGGTATTGGGTCATTATGGGGTATTGGGTCATTATGGGGTATTGGGTCATTATGGGGTATTGGGTCATTATAGGGTGTTGGGTCATTATGGGGTGTTGGGTCATTATGGGGTATTGTCATTATGGGGTATTGTCATTATGGGGTATTGGGTCATTATGGGGTATTGGGTCATTATGGGGTATTGGGTCATTATAGGGTATTGGGTCATTATGGGGTATTGGGTCATTATGGTGTATTGTCATTATGGGGTATTGGGTCATTATCGGGTATTGGGTCATTATGGGGTATTGGGTCATTATAGGGTATTGGGTCATTATGGGGTATTGGGTCATTATGGGGTATTGGGTCATTATGGGGTATTGGGGTATTGGGTCATTATGGGGTGTTGGGTCATTATGGGGTATTGTCATTATGGGGTATTGGGTCATTATGGGGTATTGGGTCATTATGGGGTGTTGGGTCATTATGGGGTGTTGGGTCATTATGGGGTATTGGGTCATTATGGGGTATTGGGTCATTATGGGGTATTGTCATTATGGGGTATTGTCATTATGGGGTATTGGGTCATTATGGGGTATTGGGTCATTATGGGGTATTGGGTCATTATAGGGTATTGGGTCATTATGGGGTATTGTCATTATGGGGTGTTGGGGTATTGTCATTATGGGGTATTGGGTCATTATGGGGTATTGGGTCATTATGGGGTATTGTCATTATGGGGTATTGGGTCATTATAGGGTATTGGGTCATTATAGGGTATTGGGTCATTATGGGGTATTGTCATTATGGGGTATTGGGTCATTATGGGGTGTTGGGTCATTATGGGGTATTGTCATTATGGGGTATTGGGTCATTATGGGGTATTGGGTCATTATGGGGTATTGGGTCATTATGGGGTGTTGGGTCATTATGGGGTATTGTCATTATGGGGTATTGGGTCATTATGGGGTATTGGGTCATTATGGGGTGTTGGGTCATTATGGGGTATTGGGTCATTATGGGGTATTGGGTCATTATGGGGTATTGTCATTATGGGGTATTGTCATTATGGGGTATTGTGTGTAGATTAATGAGGATTTATATTTATTTAATCCATTTTAGAATAAGGCTGTAATGTAGCAGAATGTGGAACAAGTCAAGGGGTCTGAATACTTTCCCAATGCACTGTACAGGACAGAAACTTAAAAACAAACCGTATTTTTTTGACTATCTGTTTTTCCATGTATGAATGTGTTATTCAAATGCGGCTTAGACTCTAGGTCATTTCTTTCTGATTGAGCCGACATCTGAAATGTTGACCTTTTAATGCGTTCTCCCCGAACTCGATAACATTGCCTTTAAATCCCGGCCAAGGTTGTAAGGCTTTTCACTATAATATACTGTATCAGTTGTGTGCTCAAGCTTTTTACGCTGACTTTACAATAAATGTTAACGTTTCCAAGTTTTAAAGTCAGATACAGTTCTACTAATCTTGGCAGAACAGAACAGAACATCTCTCTTATGTTACGTAGTCTATCCACGAGAACAGAACATCTCTCTTATGTTACATAGTCTATCCACGAGAACAGAACATCTCTCTTATGTTACGTAGTCTATCCACGAGAACAGAACATCTCTCTTATGTTACATAGTCTATCCACGAGAACAGAACATCTCTCTTATGTTACGTAGTCTATCCACGAGAACAGAACATCTCTCTTATGTTACGTAGTCTATCCACGAGAAATTACAGTACATCAACACACATTTTATGGTTCTTGACTGGTTGGTTTATTTGGTAATGCAGGTAGTAGGTAGCACCTTTCTGTTTTATCTGCCTTTCTGCTTCCTGTCCATGACTTAAAGACTGGTTCAGGTTGAGTTGTAATACTGTGTTGTTTTAAAGGTAATGTATTAGGTTCCTGTATTGTTTTAAAGGTTATGTGATAGGTTCCTGTGTTTTCAAGGTAATGTATTAGGTTCCTGTGTTGTTTTAAATGTAATGTATTAGGTTTGTGTGTTTTAAAGGTAATGTATTAGGTTCCTGTGTTTTCAAGGTAATGTATTAGGTTCCTGTGTTGTTTTAAAGGTAATGTATTAGGTTCCTGTGTTGTTTTAAAGGTAATGTATTAGATTATTGTGATGTTTTAAAGGTCATGTATTAGGTTCCTGTGTTGTTTTAAAGGTAACGTATTAGGTTCCTGTGTTGTTTTAAAGGTAAAGTATTAGGTTCCTGTGTTGTTTTAAAGGTCATGTATTAGGTTTGTGTGTTTTAAAGGTAATGTATTAGGTTCCTGTGTTGTTTTAAATGTAATATATTAGGTTCCTGTGTTTTAAAGTTAATGTATTAGGTTCCTGTGTTTTAAAGGTAACGTATTAGGTTCCTGTGTTGTTTTAAAGGTCATGTATTAGGTTCCTGTGTTGTTTTAAATGTAATGTATTAGGTTTGTGTGTTTTAAAGGTAATGTATTAGGTTCCTGTGTTGTTTTAAATGTAATGTATTAGGTTTGTGTGTTTTAAAGGTACTGTATTAGATTTGTGTGTTGTTTTAAAGGTAATGTATTAGGTTCCTGCTTTGTTTTAAAGGTACTGTATTAGGTTCCTGTGTTGTTTTGAAGGTAATGTATTAGGTTCCTGTGTTGTTTTGAAGGTAATGTATTAGGTTCCTGGGTTGTTTTGAAGGTAAAGTATCCAAAGGTATACAGACACACAACACAGTCAGTCAGTCAGTTGTTTAATCTGTAATAGACTAATGAATATCCCTCATCTCAGTCTGGCATAATAATCCCTTAGCACCTGGAAACATTGGGCATGAAATATTATTCACTTTCTGGTGAATGCGCTCTCTGCATATTCTGACCTTGAATTTAAGCATGAGAATAGCATGCTATTCAGTCGGGTTGGAGATCTAAGAAATGAAGTTGTGATGGAGGTGTGTCTACAGATATGCTGTATTCTGACCTTGACTTCATTCCATCATAATTCCACCACCTGTCAACAACATTCTAACTAAAAGGTACACCGTATTTAAAGGGATGGCTTAAGATAAATGTACTGAAAACCCCTTTGAATAAAAACAAGATGAGAAATGAGAAAATCTGTTGGCCAGCAAGTGGGGGGGGATTTTCAGTGGTTGAATGAAATTTATTCAGAGCGCACGGTAGCCACACCTGCAGAGTGCATTATGTGACTGAATAAGCGAAGTCTGAATACCAAATACTGAGAAGTGCGTAGGAAAGGCCAGCGTAGGAAGGTGTAAATTCCTAAGTCGGAATCGGCCCCTTTGTGTACAAGCAAATCCAAACTATATCCTCATAGGAGATCCAAACCATGTCCTCATAGGAGATCCAGACCATATCCTCATAGGAGATCCAGACCATATCCTCATAGGAGATCCAGACCATATCCTCATAGGAGATCCAAACCATATCCTCATAGGAGATCCAGACCATATCCTCATAGGAGATCCAAACCATATCCTCATAGGAGATCCAGACCATGTCCTCATAGGAGATCCAGACCATGTCCTCATAGGAGATCCAAACCATATCCTCATAGGAGATCCAAAACAGCCTCAAATCCAAACCATGTCCTCATAGGAGATCCAAAACAGCCTAAAATCCAAACCATGTCCTCATAGGAGATCCAAACCATATCCTCATAGGAGATCCAGACCATATCCTCATAGGAGATCCAAACCATATCCTCATAGGAGATCCAGACCATATCCTCATAGGAGATCCAAAACAGCCTCAAATCCAAACCATGTCCTCATAGGAGATCCAGACCATATCCTCATAGGAGATCCAGACCATATCCTCATAGGAGATCCAGACCATATCCTCATAGGAGATCCAAACCATATCCTCATAGGAGATCCAGACCATATCCTCATAGGAGATCCAAACCATATCCTCATAGGAGATCCAGACCATGTCCTCATAGGAGATCCAGACCATGTCCTCATAGGAGATCCAAACCATATCCTCATAGGAGATCCAAAACAGCCTCAAATCCAAACCATGTCCTCATAGGAGATCCAAAACAGCCTCAAATCCAAACCATGTCCTCATAGGAGATCCAAAACAGCCTAAAATCCAAACCATGTCCTCATAGGAGATCCAAACCATATCCTCATAGGAGATCCAGACCATATCCTCATAGGAGATCCAAACCATATCCTCATAGGAGATCCAGACCATATCCTCATAGGAGATCCAAAACAGCCTCAAATCCAAACCATGTCCTCATAGGAGATCCAAACCATATCCTCATAGGAGATCCAGACCATATCCTCATAGGAGATCCAGACCATATCCTCATAGGAGATCCAAACCATATCCTCATAGGAGATCCAAAACAGCCTCAAATCATAAGAGTAAGACCACTAGATGAGCACTGTGTTTTAAAACATGGCATTATCAGGCTGAATGACAAACTGACTAGGGATGGATGGTTTAACACTTGAGAATTAAAACGCTAATCATTTTAGATATTCCATCTACACAGATCTTCACGTATGATCTGGTAGTAGAACTGCGTGGAGATCACAGAGGCTTCTTTACCTTTGTGCCATAATGGCTTCTGTGACAGCATGGGCTTTCTCTATTTTAAAGTAGTCAACGTCTTCCTCTACTACTTCTAATGAGTTGGTTAACAAACACAGGGGGGCATACTGCCACCTGGAGACTGAACAGGTACTGCCACCTGGAGACTGAACAGGTACTGCCACCTGGAGACTGAACAGGTACTGCCACCTGGAGACTGAACAGGTCTGAACAGGTATAAAGCCAAGGTTGGTGACTTACTGACACCTGCAGTTATGGAATGTTTGCTCAGGAGTATAATTCATCGGCTGATCCCTCCTGATGACCCGGATGGAATCATGTGATCTTTCCTTAACCAATAGGAAGTCCCAACCAGTCGACTACTTAAAAATGGTGAAAGTCCTCAATGGCGTGCTAAAGTAGGCTTTTAGGGCACTAGAGTTGTCTATCGAAGTCTCCGATGGAGATGCAGTAGCATGGTTCTCTGACTGAAGAAGGCTTTTAGGGCACTAGAGTTGTCTATCGAAGTCTACGATGGAGATGCAGTAGGATGTTTCTCTGACTGAAGAAGGCTGTTAGGGCACTAGAGTTGTCTATCGAAGTCTACGATGGAGATGCAGTAGGATGGTTCTCTGACTGAAGAAGGCTTTTAGGGCACTAGAGTTGTCTATCGAAGTCTCCGATGGAGATGCAGTAGGATGGTTCTCTGACTGAAGAAGGCTTTTAGGGCACTAGAGTTGTCTATCGAAGTCTCCGATGGAGATGCAGTAGGATGGTTCTCTGACTGAAGAAGGCTTTTAGGGCACTAGAGTTGTCTATCGAAGTCTCCGATGGAGATGCAGTAGGATGGTTCTCTGACTGAAGAAGGCTTTTAGGGCACTAGAGTTGTCTATCGAAGTCTACGATGGAGATGCAGTAGGATGGTTCTCTGACTGAAGAAGGCTTTTAGGGCACTAGAGTTGTCTATCGAAGTCTCCGATGGAGATGCAGTAGGATGGTTCTCTGACTGAAGAAGGCTTTTAGGGCACTAGAGTTGTCTATCGAAGTCTCCGATGGAGATGCAGTAGGATGGTTCTCTGACTGAAGAAGGCTTTTAGGGCACTAGAGTTGTCTATCGAAGTCTCCGATGGAGATGCAGTAGGATGGTTCTCTGACTGAAGAAGGCTTTTAGGGCACTAGAGTTGTCTATCGAAGTCTACGATGGAGATGCAGTAGGATGGTTCTCTGACTGAAGAAGGCTTTTAGGGCACTAGAGTTGTCTATCGAAGTCTACGATGGAGATGCAGTAGGATGGTTCTCTGACTGAAGAAGGCTGTTAGGGCACTAGAGTTGTCTATCGAAGTCTACGATGGAGATGCAGTAGGATGGTTCTCTGACTGAAGAAGGCTTTTAGGGCACTAGAGTTGTCTATCGAAGTCTCCGATGGAGATGCAGTAGGATGGTTCTCTGACTGAAGAAGGCTTTTAGGGCACTAGAGTTGTCTATCGAAGTCTACGATGGAGATGCAGTAGGATGGTTCTCTGACTGAAGAAGGCTTTTAGGGCACTAGAGTTGTCTATCGAAGTCTACGATGGAGATGCAGTAGGATGGTTCTCTGACTGAAGAAGGCTTTTAGGGCACTAGAGTTGTCTATCGAAGTCTACGATGGAGATGCAGTAGGATGGTTCTCTGACTGAAGAAGGCTTTTAGGGCACTAGAGTTGTCTATCGAAGTCTACGATGGAGATGCAGTAGGATGGTTCTCTGACTGAAGAAGGCTTTTAGGGCACTAGAGTTGTCTATCGAAGTCTCCGATGGAGATGCAGTAGGATGGTTCTCTGACTGAAGAAGGCTTTTAGGGCACTAGAGTTGTCTATCGAAGTCTCCGATGGAGATGCAGTAGGATGGTTCTCTGACTGAAGAAGGCTTTTAGGGCACTAGAGTTGTCTATCGAAGTCTCCGATGGAGATGCAGTAGGATGGTTCTCTGACTGAAGAAGGCTTTTAGGGCACTAGAGTTGTCTATCGAAGTCTACGATGGAGATGCAGTAGGATGGTTCTCTGACTGAAGAAGGCTTTTAGGGCACTAGAGTTGTCTATCGAAGTCTACGATGGAGATGCAGTAGGATGGTTCTCTGACTGAAGAAGGCTTTTAGGGCACTAGAGTTGTCTATCGAAGTCTACGATGGAGATGCAGTAGGATGGTTCTCTGACTGAAGAAGGCTTTTAGGGCACTAGAGTTGTCTATCGAAGTCTCCGATGGAGATGCAGTAGGATGGTTCTCTGACTGAAGAAGGCTTTTAGGGCACTAGAGTTGTCTATCGAAGTCTCCGATGGAGATGCAGTAGGATGGTTCTCTGACTGAAGAAGGCTTTTAGGGCACTAGAGTTGTCTATCGAAGTCTCCGATGGAGATGCAGTAGGATGGTTCTCTGACTGAAGAAGGCTTTTAGGGCACTAGAGTTGTCTATCGAAGTCTACGATGGAGATGCAGTAGGATGGTTCTCTGACTGAAGAAGGCTTTTAGGGCACTAGAGTTGTCTATCGAAGTCTCCGATGGAGATGCAGTAGGATGGTTCTCTGACTGAAGAAGGCTTTTAGGGCACTAGAGTTGTCTATCGAAGTCTCCGATGGAGATGCAGTAGGATGGTTCTCTGACTGAAGAAGGCTTTTAGGGCACTAGAGTTGTCTATCGAAGTCTCCGATGGAGATGCAGTAGGATGGTTCTCTGACTGAAGAAGGCTTTTAGGGCACTAGAGTTGTCTATCGAAGTCTACGATGGAGATGCAGTAGGATGGTTCTCTGACTGAAGAAGGCTTTTAGGGCACTAGAGTTGTCTATCGAAGTCTACGATGGAGATGCAGTAGGATGGTTCTCTGACTGAAGAAGGCTGTTAGGGCACTAGAGTTGTCTATCGAAGTCTACGATGGAGATGCAGTAGGATGGTTCTCTGACTGAAGAAGGCTTTTAGGGCACTAGAGTTGTCTATCGAAGTCTCCGATGGAGATGCAGTAGGATGGTTCTCTGACTGAAGAAGGCTTTTAGGGCACTAGAGTTGTCTATCGAAGTCTACGATGGAGATGCAGTAGGATGGTTCTCTGACTGAAGAAGGCTTTTAGGGCACTAGAGTTGTCTATCGAAGTCTACGATGGAGATGCAGTAGGATGGTTCTCTGACTGAAGAAGGCTTTTAGGGCACTAGAGTTGTCTATCGAAGTCTACGATGGAGATGCAGTAGGATGGTTCTCTGACTGAAGAAGGCTTTTAGGGCACTAGAGTTGTCTATCGAAGTCTACGATGGAGATGCAGTAGGATGGTTCTCTGACTGAAGAAGGCTTTTAGGGCACTAGAGTTGTCTATCGAAGTCTACGATGGAGATGCAGTAGGATGGTTCTCTGACTGAAGAAGGCTTTTAGGGCACTAGAGTTGTCTATCGAAGTCTACGATGGAGATGCAGTAGGATGGTTCTCTGACTGAAGAAGGCTGTTAGGGCACTAGAGTTGTCTATCGAAGTCTACGATGGAGATGCACTAGGATGGTTCTCTGACTGAAGAAGGCTTTTAGAAGAATTAGGTCTTCTCCTGGAGCACCTTTCAAAACTAGACAATAAAACTAACATTTCATTCATAACTTCATTCAAACATTCATGAAAAGCTTGCACATCAATAAATCAGACATTAAGACTAGTTGTATGAAATCCTATGACTTGTTCTTCTGTCACGCAATCTAACATAATATACTCACATTTGAACAAAGAATCTAAAATAAGTTTGTTTTCAAAACAAAGCACTGAGTATTCCAGTATAATATAATAATAATAATAATAATAATAATAATAATAACAACAACAACTCAGACATACACCAACACATTCACAATATAACTTGACTTTAGCATGGGTCCTTCAGTTAAGATCTGGACTGCTGCCTTGTGGAATTTTGTTTGGGATTTAGGCTTGTGATTTTGTGATGTTGGTTGTGATTGGTTGGTTGCTTTGTGATGTGATGATGAACAGGGGTTCTGATAGGTAGCTAGGTGATAAAGGGTGATTGGTTGTCCCATTGTTGAACATGGTGAGACGCATCCGCCCCTCTCTTTGGTTTGTACATGGGTCTGGAACAGATTGGTGTGTTGCTAGGCGGATTATGAGATCTGATTGTTGAACTGCCCTGGGTATTTCTCAAACCTCCTCTCTGCCTCCTCACTGAAGGCATCACCTGTAGGGGCAATGACACAACAGAACACAACAGTCAGAGACAGAAACCAATGGAAGAGTCTGGAACAAACTAGGGCATTGTTTCCCAAACCTCTCGAGTTCCCCCCAGCCAGTCCACATATGTGGAACTAGCTGATTTAACTAATGAGGGGCTTGATGATTTAACTAATGAGGGGCTTGATGATTCGGTGACCATTTGAATCAGCGGTGCTAGTTCTGGAATAGATTAAATAAGTGGACTGGCTGGGGGGTCCTGGAGGAGAGGTCTGGACTGGCTGGGGGGTCCTGGAGGAGAGGTCTGGACTGGCTGGGGGGTACTGGAGGAGAGGTTTGGACTGGCTGGGGGGTACTGGAGGAGAGGACTGGACTGGCTGGGGGTACTGGAGGAGAGGACTGGCTGGGGGGTACTGGAGGAGAGGTCTGGCTGGGGGTACTGGAGGAGAGGTTTGGACTGGCTGGGGGGTCCTGGAGGAGAGGTCTGGCTGGGGGTACTGGAGGAGAGGTTTGGACTGGCTGGGGGGTCCTGGAGGAGAGGTTTGGACTGGCTGGGGGGTACTGGAGGAGAGGACTGGACTGGCTGGGGGTACTGGAGGAGAGGACTGGCTGGGGGGTACTGGAGGAGAGGTCTGGCTGGGGGTACTGGAGGAGAGGACTGGACTGGCTGGGGGTACTGGAGGAGAGGACTGGACTGGCTGGGGGTACTGGAGGAGAGGACTGGACTGGCTGGGGGTACTGGAGGAGAGGACTGGACTGGCTGGGGGTACTGGAGGAGAGGACTGGACTGGCTGGGGGTGCTGGAGGAGAGGACTGGACTGGCTGGGGGTACTGGAGGAGAGGACTGGACTGGCTGGGGGGTACTGGAGGAGAGGACTGGACTGGCTGGGGGGTATTGGAGGAGAGGACTGGACTGGCTGGGGGGTATTGGAGGAGAGGTCTGGCTGGGGGGTACTGGAGGAGAGGTTTGGACAGGCTGGGGGGTACTGGAGGAGAGGACTGGCTGGGGTTACTGGAGGAGAGGTCTGGACTGGCTGGGGGGTACTGGAGGAGAGGTTTGGACTGACTGGGGGGTACTGGAGGAGAGGTCTGGACTGGCTGGGGGGTACTGGAGGAGAGGTCTGGCTGGGGGGGGAGAGGTTTGGGAAACATTGAACTAGAGATATGCCTGAAATGGCACCCTATAGCACTAGACAAAACGTAGTGCACTATATAGGAAACAGGCTGCCCTTTAAGACCCACTCTAGGTCAGTTTTCCATGGACTATCTTTCAAATGACAAATCTAGAGGTGCAGCTGCTCACCCATATGGCAGTTGTGAAGCCAAATCCGGTGGCCGTCGTATTTGCAGTTGCATTTCATGGCGTTGTTGGTGAAGTCGCTCTCTGCCACTTCAAAGTTTGGATTGATCACAATCTGAAATGATGGAACATCAAACACAATAAGTAAATAATATGGAGTTCACATCATCAAGTTACTGTAATTCTGTCACTCCGTAGTCTGCACTTAGTCTTGCGCTCCCTCCAGGGACTCAGTGAGTTTTCAAAGGGTCCAATTAAATGCGGACAGAATATTGGCAGCACACTCAAATGTGTAGTTTGCAATATTTATAACCTCACGCAGTTTCATGTTTTGGAAGTTTAGTCTGATTCAGGGCCTCCCTAGGATGTTTTAACAGCAACAGAAGACAAGGTTGTTCACCTGTAAGATGTAGTTTCCTGGTTTGATGTCGGTGATGTCGATCCACTGGCAGTCGATGTCATGGCGATACAGGTCCCAACACCCCACGGTGATGCCCTGCTCTCCAAAGTTAGCACACTCATACCTCTTAGAGATACCTGGAGAACACAGATACACTCATACCTCTTAGAGATACCTGGAGAACACAGATACACTCATACCTCTTAGAGATACCTGGAGAACACAGATACACTCATACCTCTTAGAGATACCTGGAAACACACAGATACACTCATACCTCTTAGAGATACCTGGAAAACACAGATACACTCATACCTCTTAGAGATACCTGGAGAACACAGATACACTTATACCTCTTAGAGATACCTGGAGAACACAGATACACTCATACCTCTTAGAGATACCTGGAGAACACAGATACGCTCATACCTCTTAGAGATACCTGGAGAACACAGATACGCTCATACCTCTTAGAGATACCTGGAGAACACAGATACACTCATACCTCTTAGAGATACCTGGAAAACACAGATACACTCATACCTCTTAGAGATACCTGGAAAACACAGATACACTCATACCTCTTAGAGATACCTGGAGAACACACATACACTCATACCTCTTAGAGATACCTGGAGAACACACATACACTCATACCTCTTAGAGATACCTGGAGAACACACATACACTCATACCTCTTAGAGATACCTGGAAAACACAGATACACTCATACATCTTAGAGATACCTGGAAAACACAGATACACTCATACCTCTTAGAGATACCTGGAAAACACAGATACACTCATACCTCTTAGAGATACCTGGAAACACACAGATACACTCATACCTCTTAGAGATACCTGGAGAACACACATACACTCATACCTCTTAGAGATACCTGGAGAACACACATACACTCATACCTCTTAGAGATACCTGGAGAACACACATACACTCATACCTCTTAGAGATACCTGGAAACACACAGATACACTCATACCTCTTAGAGATACCTGGAAACACACAGATACACTCATACCTCTTAGAGATACCTGGAGAACACAGATACACTCATACCTCTTAGAGATACCTGGAAAACACAGATACACTCATACCTCTTAGAGATACCTGGAAAACACAGATACACTCATACCTCTTAGAGATACCTGGAAAACACAGATACACTCATACCTCTTAGAGATACCTGGAAAACACAGATACACTCATACCTCTTAGAGATACCTGGAAAACACAGATACACTCATACCTCTTAGAGATACCTGGAAAACACAGATACACTCATACCTCTTAGAGATACCTGGAAAACACAGATACACTCATACCTCTTAGAGATACCTGGAGAACACACATACACTCATACCTCTTAGAGATACCTGGAGAACACACATACACTCATACCTCTTAGAGATACCTGGAGAACACACATACACTCATACCTCTTAGAGATACCTGGAAACACACAGATACACTCATACCTCTTAGAGATACCTGGAAACACACAGATACACTCATACCTCTTAGAGATACCTGGAAACACACAGATACACTCATACCTCTTAGAGATACCTGGAGAACACAGATACACTCATACCTCTTAGAGATACCTGGAGAACACAGATACACTCATACCTCTTAGAGATACCTGGAGAACACAGATACGCTCATACCTCTTAGAGATACCTGGAGAACACAGATACGCTCATACCTCTTAGAGATACCTGGAGAACACAGATACACTCATACCTCTTAGAGATACCTGGAAAACACAGATACACTCATACCTCTTAGAGATACCTGGAAAACACAGATACACTCATACCTCTTAGAGATACCTGGAAAACACAGATACACTCATACCTCTTAGAGATACCTGGAAAACACAGATACACTCATACCTCTTAGAGATACCTGGAGAACACACATACACTCATACCTCTTAGAGATACCTGGAGAACACACATACACTCATACCTCTTAGAGATACCTGGAGAACACACATACACTCATACCTCTTAGAGATACCTGGAAACACACAGATACACTCATACCTCTTAGAGATACCTGGAAACACACAGATACACTCATACCTCTTAGAGATACCTGGAGAACACACAGATACACTCATACCTCTTTGAGATACCTGGAAAACACAGATACACTCATACCTCTTAGAGATACCTGGAGAACACAAATTACACCAACTGGACTTCTAACACCAACAATTACACATCCTCCAAAACCAGATACAGAATGTTCCACCTTGAATGTTGGATAAGATATCCCTGATCTTAACACCCAAATAAAGACTATGTTTGATTGGCTGGCCCTCTAGTGGAGTATGTTTTGATTGGCTGGCCCTCCTGTTAAGGCTGTTTTGATTGGCTGGACCTCCAATAGTCTACTCTGATTGGCTGGACCTCCAGTAGACTCTGTTCTGATTAGTTTGCCTCCCAGACTCACCTTCGTGACACTCTGTGTCCTCCAGACAGAAGGAAGCCTTGTGTCCCTCAGCCACCTTGGTCCCGTTGGACGACAGCAGGTCATAGTGGGTGAAGATATCCATGCTGTGGTAGTGGCTGCATAGGGAAAAGAAAACAGTTGAACCTCAGATCTGAGAGTATAGGCCAGGGGTATTCAAATCTTACCCTACCAGCAATGTTCTCTCTAAGCTGCGTGCGTGCATTCGCAGTAGCCCCGAGACTGTCGCTCAGAAATATCAGCCCACAGAGAGAAGCACCAGAAATATCAGCCCACAGAGAGAAGCACGAGATTGAGCTTCACTCAACTTTCTAGACCAGTGGTCACCAACCAACCAACCGGTCGATCTCCAAGGCATTCCTAGTCCATCGCCAAACGTTTCTGTAAAAAACCCAACGATAAAGCCTTGTGTTCCTATTTGTATTTATTAGTCTCAGGCTGTTGGCCCTAGGTGCACCCGATTCAGCTGCCCTGCGCGCCGGGTAGGAGAACTGTTGCTATTTTGAACCATTACATGTGTCTGAAGGTACAAACTCTGTCTTCCCGACGGGCCCAGAGAGCAAATCAAGCGCACTGTAAGTCCACCGCTGGCCAATCGGATGGCTCAGATAACCGTGTCCGCAGTAACGTAGCAGGCATAAAAGAAAGCTACAGCGAAGTTTATACTGTGAGATTTCAAAACGTTTAAAACCATGACTAGAGAGAGACTGTCAACGAATACAGCAAAGAGATGCTGTTTTTATGAATGAGTTCATATTTAAGTTCTTACTCAGCACTGTCAACACTTTGTATTCAACACTTTTATAAACCATAAAATGCACGTTCTTCCTATTTCCACTCAGCGCTACAACAAGTACTGCAGCAGTAATGAATGAGGTATCTATAGGCTTGTGTTGTTGTTATTATTAGTGGCTTGGGTCTTTTTTAATATTGAGGAATATTTCACTTTCTCTGTTCATAGAAGTAACAACATGAATTTGTGCATGAGGCAGAAATAATGCAGTGCGACTCGAGTTTTGCCATCAGCTAGAAGACGGTGTCCCTTTTTGGTCAGTGTCAGTGGAGGAAAGGGAGAGCGGAGGGATGTTGAGAGGCGGTGGAGGAAAGGGAGAGAGGAGGGATGTTGAGAGGCAGTGGAGGAAAGGGAGAGAGGAGGGATGGTGAGAGGCAGTGGAGGAAAGGGAGAGAGGAGGGATGTTGAGAGGCAGTGGAGGAAAGGGAGAGAGGAGGGATGTTGAGAGGCAGTGGAGGAAAGGGAGAGAGGAGGGATGTTGAGAGGCAGTGGAGGAAAGGGAGAGAGGAGGGATGTTGAGAGGCAGTGGAGGAAAGGGAGAGAGGAGGGCTGGTGAGAGGCAGTGGAGGAAAGGGAGAGCGGAGGGATGTTGAGAGGCAGTGGAGGAAAGGGAGAGTGGAGGGATGTTGAGAGGCAGTGGAGGAAAGGGAGAGAGGAGGGATGTTGAGAGGCAGTGGAGGAAAGGGAGAGTGGAGGGATGTTGAGAGGCAGTGGAGGAAAGGGAGAGAGGAGGGATGTTGAGAGGCAGTGGAGGAAAGGGAGAGAGGAGGGATGGTGAGAGGCAGTGGAGGAAAGGGAGAGAGGAGGGATGGTGAGTGTCAGAGGAGGAAAGGGAGAGAGGAGGGATGTTGAGAGGCAGTGGAGGAAAGGGAGAGAGGAGGGATGGTGAGAGGCAGTGGAGGAAAGGGAGAGAGGAGGGATGTTGAGAGGCGGTGGAGGAAAGGGAGAGAGGAGGGATGTTGAGAGGCGGTGGAGGAAAGGGAGAGAGGAGGGATGTTGAGAGGCAGTGGAGGAAAGGGAGAGAGGAGGGATGGTGAGTGTCAGAGGAGGAAAGGGAGAGAGGAGGGATGTTGAGAGGCAGTGGAGGAAAGGGAGAGAGGAGGGATGTTGAGAGGCAGTGGAGGAAAGGGAGAGAGGAGGGATGGTGAGAGGCGAAGGAAAGGGAGAGAGGAGGGATGATGAGAGGCAGTGGAGGAAAGGGAGAGAGGAGGGATGGTGAGAGGCAGTGGAGGAAAGGGAGAGAGGAGGGATGGTGAGTGTCAGAGGAGGAAAGGGAGAGAGGAGGGATGGTGAGAGGCAGTGGAGGAAAGGGAGAGAGGAGGGATGTTGAGAGGCAGTGGAGGAAAGGGAGAGAGGAGGGATGGTGAGAGGCAGTGGAGGAAAGGGAGAGAGGAGGGATGGTGAGAGGCAGTGGAGGAAAGGGAGAGAGGAGGGATGTTGAGAGGCAGTGGAGGAAAGGGAGAGGAGGGATGTTGAGAGGCAGTGGAGGAAAGGGAGAGTGGAGGGATGTTGAGAGGCAGTGGAGGAAAGGGAGAGAGGAGGGATGGTGAGAGGCAGTGGAGGAAAGGGAGAGAGGAGGGATGGTGAGAGGCAGTGGAGGAAAGGGAGAGAGGAGGGATGTTGAGAGGCAGTGGAGGAAAGGGAGAGAGGAGGGATGGTGAGAGGCAGTGGAGGAAAGGGAGAGAGGAGGGATGGTGAGAGGCAGTGGAGGAAAGGGAGAGAGGAGGGATGGTGAGAGGCAGTGGAGGAAAGGGAGAGAGGAGGGATGGTGAGAGGCAGTGGAGGAAAGGGAGAGAGGAGGGATGTTGAGAGGCAGTGGAGGAAAGGGAGAGAGGAGGGATGGTGAGAGGCGAAGGAAAGGGAGAGAGGAGGGATGATGAGAGGCAGTGGAGGAAAGGGAGAGAGGAGGGATGGTGAGAGGCAGTGGAGGAAAGGGAGAGAGGAGGGATGGTGAGTGTCAGAGGAGGAAAGGGAGAGAGGAGGGATGGTGAGAGGCAGTGGAGGAAAGGGAGAGAGGAGGGATGTTGAGAGGCAGTGGAGGAAAGGGAGAGAGGAGGGATGGTGAGAGGCAGTGGAGGAAAGGGAGAGAGGAGGGATGGTGAGAGGCAGTGGAGGAAAGGGAGAGAGGAGGGATGTTGAGAGGCAGTGGAGGAAAGGGAGAGGAGGGATGTTGAGAGGCAGTGGAGGAAAGGGAGAGTGGAGGGATGTTGAGAGGCAGTGGAGGAAAGGGAGAGAGGAGGGATGGTGAGAGGCAGTGGAGGAAAGGGAGAGAGGAGGGATGGTGAGAGGCAGTGGAGGAAAGGGAGAGAGGAGGGATGGTGAGAGGCAGTGGAGGAAAGGGAGAGAGGAGGGATGGTGAGAGGCAGTGGAGGAAAGGGAGAGAGGAGGGATGGTGAGAGGCAGTGGAGGAAAGGGAGAGAGGAGGGATGGTGAGAGGCAGTGGAGGAAAGGGAGAGAGGAGGGATGGTGAGAGGCAGTGGAGGAAAGGGAGAGAGGAGGGATGTTGAGAGGCAGTGGAGGAAAGGGAGAGAGGAGGGATGGTGAGAGGCGAAGGAAAGGGAGAGAGGAGGGATGATGAGAGGCAGTGGAGGAAAGGGAGAGAGGAGGGATGGTGAGAGGCAGTGGAGGAAAGGGAGAGAGGAGGGATGGTGAGAGGCAGTGGAGGAAAGGGAGAGAGGAGGGATGTTGAGAGGCGGTGGAGGAAAGGGAGAGAGGAGGGATGTTGAGAGGCAGTGGAGGAAAGGGAGAGAGGAGGGATGGTGAGAGGCAGTGGAGGAAAGGGAGAGAGGAGGGATGGTGAGTGTCAGAGGAGGAAAGGGAGAGAGGAGGGATGTTGAGAGGCAGTGGAAGAAAGGGAGAGAGGAGGGATGGTGAGAGGCAGTGGAGGAAAGGGAGAGAGGAGGGATGGTGAGAGGCAGTGGAGGAAAGGGAGAGAGGAGGGATGTTGAGAGGCAGTGGAGGAAAGGGAGAGAGGAGGGCTGGTGAGAGGCAGTGGAGGAAAGGGAGAGAGGAGGGATGGTGAGAGGCGAAGGAAAGGGAGAGAGGAGGGATGATGAGAGGCAGTGGAGGAAAGGGAGAGAGGAGGGATGGTGAGAGGCAGTGGAGGAAAGGGAGAGAGGAGGGATGGTGAGAGGCAGTGGAGGAAAGGGAGAGAGGAGGGATGTTGAGAGGCAGTGGAGGAAAGGGAGAGTGGAGGGATGTTGAGAGGCAGTGGAGGAAAGGGAGAGAGGAGGGATGTTGAGAGGCAGTGGAGGAAAGGGAGAGAGGAGGGATGGTGAGAGGCAGTGGAGGAAAGGGAGAGAGGAGGGATGGTGAGTGTCAGAGGAGGAAAGGGAGAGAGGAGGGATGTTGAGAGGCAGTGGAGGAAAGGGAGAGAGGAGGGATGATGAGAGGCAGTGGAGGAAAGGGAGAGAGGAGGGATGGTGAGAGGCAGTGGAGGAAAGGGAGAGAGGAGGGATGGTGAGAGGCAGTGGAGGAAAGGGAGAGAGGAGGGATGGTGAGAGGCAGTGGAGGAAAGGGAGAGAGGAGGGATGGTGAGAGGCAGTGGAGGAAAGGGAGAGAGGAGGGATGTTGAGAGGCGGTGGAGGAAAGGGAGAGAGGAGGGATGGTGAGAGGCGGTGGAGGAAAGGGAGAGAGGAGGGATGGTGAGAGGCGGTGGAGGAAAGGGAGAGAGGAGGGATGGTGAGAGGCGGTGGAGGAAAGGGAGAGAGGAGGGATGGTGAGAGGCGGTGGAGGAAAGGGAGAGAGGAGGGATGGTGAGAGGCGGTGGAGGAAAGGGAGAGAGGAGGGATGGTGAGAGGCGGTGGAGGAAAGGGAGAGAGGAGGGATGGTGAGAGGCGGTGGAGGAAAGGGAGAGAGGAGGGATGGTGAGAGGCGGTGGAGGAAAGGGAGAGAGGAGGGATGGTGAGAGGCGGTGGAGGAAAGGGAGAGAGGAGGGATGGTGAGAGGCGGTGGAGGAAAGGGAGAGAGGAGGGATGGTGAGAGGCGGTGGAGGAAAGGGAGAGAGGAGGGATGGTGAGAGGCGGTGGAGGAAAGGGAGAGAGGAGGGATGGTGAGAGGCGGTGGAGGAAAGGGAGAGAGGAGGGATGGTGAGAGGCAGTGGAGGAAAGGGAGAGTGGAGGGATGGTGAGAGGCAGTGGAGGAAAGGGAGAGAGGAGGGATGGTGAGAGGCAGTGGAGGAAAGGGAGAGAGGAGGGATGGTGAGAGGCGAAGGAAAGGGAGAGAGGAGGGATGATGAGAGGCAGTGGAGGAAAGGGAGAGAGGAGGGATGGTGAGAGGCAGTGGAGGAAAGGGAGAGAGGAGGGATGGTGAGAGGCAGTGGAGGAAAGGGAGAGAGGAGGGATGGTGAGAGGCGAAGGAAAGGGAGAGAGGAGGGATGATGAGAGGTGAAGGAAAGGGAGAGAGGAGGGATGATGAGAGGCAGTGGAGGAAAGGGAGAGAGGAGGGATGTTGAGAGGCGGTGGAGGAAAGGGAGAGAGGAGGGATGTTGAGAGGCAGTGGAGGAAAGGGAGAGAGGAGGGATGGTGAGAGGCAGTGGAGGAAAGGGAGAGAGGAGGGATGGTGAGAGGCAGTGGAGGAAAGGGAGAGAGGAGGGATGTTGAGAGGCGGTGGAGGAAAGGGAGAGAGGAGGGATGTTGAGAGGCGGTGGAGGAAAGGGAGAGAGGAGGGATGTTGAGAGGCAGTGGAGGAAAGGGAGAGAGGAGGGATGGTGAGAGGCAGTGGAGGAAAGGGAGAGAGGAGGGATGGTGAGAGGCAGTGGAGGAAAGGGAGAGAGGAGGGATGGTGAGAGGCAGTGGAGGAAAGGGAGAGAGGAGGGATGGTGAGAGGCAGTGGAGGAAAGGGAGAGAGGAGGGATGTTGAGAGGCAGTGGAGGAAAGGGAGAGAGGAGGGATGTTGAGAGGCAGTGGAGGAAAGGGAGAGAGGAGGGATGGTGAGAGGCGAAGGAAAGGGAGAGAGGAGGGATGATGAGAGGCAGTGGAGGAAAGGGAGAGAGGAGGGATGGTGAGAGGCAGTGGAGGAAAGGGAGAGAGGAGGGATGGTGAGAGGCAGTGGAGGAAAGGGAGAGAGGAGGGATGTTGAGAGGCAGTGGAGGAAAGGGAGAGAGGAGGGATGGTGAGAGGCAGTGGAGGAAAGGGAGAGAGGAGGGATGTTGAGAGGCAGTGGAGGAAAGGGAGAGAGGAGGGACGGTGAGAGGCAGTGGAGGAAAGGGAGAGAGGAGGGATGGTGAGAGGCAGTGGAGGAAAGGGAGAGAGGAGGGATGTTGAGAGGCGGTGGAGGAAAGGGAGAGTGGAGGGATGTTGAGAGGCAGTGGAGGAAAGGGAGAGAGGAGGGATGGTGAGAGGCAGTGGAGGAAAGGGAGAGAGGAGGGATGGTGAGAGGCAGTGGAGGAAAGGGAGAGAGGAGGGATGTTGAGAGGCAGTGGAGGAAAGGGAGAGAGGAGGGATGGTGAGAGGCAGTGGAGGAAAGGGAGAGAGGAGGGATGGTGAGAGGCAGTGGAGGAAAGGGAGAGAGGAGGGATGTTGAGAGGCAGTGGAGGAAAGGGAGAGGAGGGATGTTGAGAGGCAGTGGAGGAAAGGGAGAGTGGAGGGATGTTGAGAGGCAGTGGAGGAAAGGGAGAGAGGAGGGATGGTGAGAGGCAGTGGAGGAAAGGGAGAGAGGAGGGATGGTGAGAGGCAGTGGAGGAAAGGGAGAGAGGAGGGATGTTGAGAGGCAGTGGAGGAAAGGGAGAGAGGAGGGATGGTGAGAGGCAGTGGAGGAAAGGGAGAGAGGAGGGATGGTGAGAGGCAGTGGAGGAAAGGGAGAGAGGAGGGATGGTGAGAGGCAGTGGAGGAAAGGGAGAGAGGAGGGATGGTGAGAGGCAGTGGAGGAAAGGGAGAGAGGAGGGATGTTGAGAGGCAGTGGAGGAAAGGGAGAGAGGAGGGATGGTGAGAGGCGAAGGAAAGGGAGAGAGGAGGGATGATGAGAGGCAGTGGAGGAAAGGGAGAGAGGAGGGATGGTGAGAGGCAGTGGAGGAAAGGGAGAGAGGAGGGATGGTGAGTGTCAGAGGAGGAAAGGGAGAGAGGAGGGATGGTGAGAGGCAGTGGAGGAAAGGGAGAGAGGAGGGATGTTGAGAGGCAGTGGAGGAAAGGGAGAGAGGAGGGATGGTGAGAGGCAGTGGAGGAAAGGGAGAGAGGAGGGATGGTGAGAGGCAGTGGAGGAAAGGGAGAGAGGAGGGATGTTGAGAGGCAGTGGAGGAAAGGGAGAGGAGGGATGTTGAGAGGCAGTGGAGGAAAGGGAGAGTGGAGGGATGTTGAGAGGCAGTGGAGGAAAGGGAGAGAGGAGGGATGGTGAGAGGCAGTGGAGGAAAGGGAGAGAGGAGGGATGGTGAGAGGCAGTGGAGGAAAGGGAGAGAGGAGGGATGGTGAGAGGCAGTGGAGGAAAGGGAGAGAGGAGGGATGGTGAGAGGCAGTGGAGGAAAGGGAGAGAGGAGGGATGGTGAGAGGCAGTGGAGGAAAGGGAGAGAGGAGGGATGGTGAGAGGCAGTGGAGGAAAGGGAGAGAGGAGGGATGGTGAGAGGCAGTGGAGGAAAGGGAGAGAGGAGGGATGTTGAGAGGCAGTGGAGGAAAGGGAGAGAGGAGGGATGGTGAGAGGCGAAGGAAAGGGAGAGAGGAGGGATGATGAGAGGCAGTGGAGGAAAGGGAGAGAGGAGGGATGGTGAGAGGCAGTGGAGGAAAGGGAGAGAGGAGGGATGGTGAGAGGCAGTGGAGGAAAGGGAGAGAGGAGGGATGTTGAGAGGCGGTGGAGGAAAGGGAGAGAGGAGGGATGTTGAGAGGCAGTGGAGGAAAGGGAGAGAGGAGGGATGGTGAGAGGCAGTGGAGGAAAGGGAGAGAGGAGGGATGGTGAGTGTCAGAGGAGGAAAGGGAGAGAGGAGGGATGTTGAGAGGCAGTGGAAGAAAGGGAGAGAGGAGGGATGGTGAGAGGCAGTGGAGGAAAGGGAGAGAGGAGGGATGGTGAGAGGCAGTGGAGGAAAGGGAGAGAGGAGGGATGTTGAGAGGCAGTGGAGGAAAGGGAGAGAGGAGGGCTGGTGAGAGGCAGTGGAGGAAAGGGAGAGAGGAGGGATGGTGAGAGGCGAAGGAAAGGGAGAGAGGAGGGATGATGAGAGGCAGTGGAGGAAAGGGAGAGAGGAGGGATGGTGAGAGGCAGTGGAGGAAAGGGAGAGAGGAGGGATGGTGAGAGGCAGTGGAGGAAAGGGAGAGAGGAGGGATGTTGAGAGGCAGTGGAGGAAAGGGAGAGTGGAGGGATGTTGAGAGGCAGTGGAGGAAAGGGAGAGAGGAGGGATGTTGAGAGGCAGTGGAGGAAAGGGAGAGAGGAGGGATGGTGAGAGGCAGTGGAGGAAAGGGAGAGAGGAGGGATGGTGAGTGTCAGAGGAGGAAAGGGAGAGAGGAGGGATGTTGAGAGGCAGTGGAGGAAAGGGAGAGAGGAGGGATGATGAGAGGCAGTGGAGGAAAGGGAGAGAGGAGGGATGGTGAGAGGCAGTGGAGGAAAGGGAGAGAGGAGGGATGGTGAGAGGCAGTGGAGGAAAGGGAGAGAGGAGGGATGGTGAGAGGCAGTGGAGGAAAGGGAGAGAGGAGGGATGGTGAGAGGCAGTGGAGGAAAGGGAGAGAGGAGGGATGTTGAGAGGCAGTGGAGGAAAGGGAGAGAGGAGGGATGGTGAGAGGCGGTGGAGGAAAGGGAGAGAGGAGGGATGGTGAGAGGCGGTGGAGGAAAGGGAGAGAGGAGGGATGGTGAGAGGCGGTGGAGGAAAGGGAGAGAGGAGGGATGGTGAGAGGCGGTGGAGGAAAGGGAGAGAGGAGGGATGGTGAGAGGCGGTGGAGGAAAGGGAGAGAGGAGGGATGGTGAGAGGCGGTGGAGGAAAGGGAGAGAGGAGGGATGGTGAGAGGCGGTGGAGGAAAGGGAGAGAGGAGGGATGGTGAGAGGCGGTGGAGGAAAGGGAGAGAGGAGGGATGGTGAGAGGCGGTGGAGGAAAGGGAGAGAGGAGGGATGGTGAGAGGCGGTGGAGGAAAGGGAGAGAGGAGGGATGGTGAGAGGCGGTGGAGGAAAGGGAGAGAGGAGGGATGGTGAGAGGCGGTGGAGGAAAGGGAGAGAGGAGGGATGGTGAGAGGCAGTGGAGGAAAGGGAGAGTGGAGGGATGGTGAGAGGCAGTGGAGGAAAGGGAGAGAGGAGGGATGGTGAGAGGCAGTGGAGGAAAGGGAGAGAGGAGGGATGGTGAGAGGCGAAGGAAAGGGAGAGAGGAGGGATGATGAGAGGCAGTGGAGGAAAGGGAGAGAGGAGGGATGGTGAGAGGCAGTGGAGGAAAGGGAGAGAGGAGGGATGGTGAGAGGCAGTGGAGGAAAGGGAGAGAGGAGGGATGGTGAGAGGCGAAGGAAAGGGAGAGAGGAGGGATGATGAGAGGTGAAGGAAAGGGAGAGAGGAGGGATGATGAGAGGCAGTGGAGGAAAGGGAGAGAGGAGGGATGTTGAGAGGCGGTGGAGGAAAGGGAGAGAGGAGGGATGTTGAGAGGCAGTGGAGGAAAGGGAGAGAGGAGGGATGGTGAGAGGCAGTGGAGGAAAGGGAGAGAGGAGGGATGGTGAGAGGCAGTGGAGGAAAGGGAGAGAGGAGGGATGTTGAGAGGCGGTGGAGGAAAGGGAGAGAGGAGGGATGTTGAGAGGCGGTGGAGGAAAGGGAGAGAGGAGGGATGTTGAGAGGCAGTGGAGGAAAGGGAGAGAGGAGGGATGGTGAGAGGCAGTGGAGGAAAGGGAGAGAGGAGGGATGGTGAGAGGCAGTGGAGGAAAGGGAGAGAGGAGGGATGGTGAGAGGCAGTGGAGGAAAGGGAGAGAGGAGGGATGGTGAGAGGCAGTGGAGGAAAGGGAGAGAGGAGGGATGTTGAGAGGCAGTGGAGGAAAGGGAGAGAGGAGGGATGTTGAGAGGCAGTGGAGGAAAGGGAGAGAGGAGGGATGGTGAGAGGCGAAGGAAAGGGAGAGAGGAGGGATGATGAGAGGCAGTGGAGGAAAGGGAGAGAGGAGGGATGGTGAGAGGCAGTGGAGGAAAGGGAGAGAGGAGGGATGGTGAGAGGCAGTGGAGGAAAGGGAGAGAGGAGGGATGTTGAGAGGCAGTGGAGGAAAGGGAGAGAGGAGGGATGGTGAGAGGCAGTGGAGGAAAGGGAGAGAGGAGGGATGTTGAGAGGCAGTGGAGGAAAGGGAGAGAGGAGGGACGGTGAGAGGCAGTGGAGGAAAGGGAGAGAGGAGGGATGGTGAGAGGCAGTGGAGGAAAGGGAGAGAGGAGGGATGTTGAGAGGCGGTGGAGGAAAGGGAGAGTGGAGGGATGTTGAGAGGCAGTGGAGGAAAGGGAGAGAGGAGGGATGGTGAGAGGCAGTGGAGGAAAGGGAGAGAGGAGGGATGTTGAGAGGCAGTGGAGGAAAGGGAGAGAGGAGGGATGTGAGAGGCAGTGGAGGAAAGGGAGAGAGGAGGGATGGTGAGAGGCAGTGGAGGAAAGGGAGAGAGGAGGGATGTTGAGAGGCAGTGGAGGAAAGGGAGAGAGGAGGGATGTTGAGAGGCAGTGGAGGAAAGGGAGAGAGGAGGGATGTTGAGAGGCGGACCCTCAGTCTGCTGCTCTCTCCCTCCGCTGAGACTGACCATCGGATGCAGGCTCCATCAGCCCAGGCACCATCAGCCCAGGCACCATCAGCCCAGGCACCATCAGCCCAGGCACCATCAGCCCAGTAAAATATAAAGCTAATTATTTAAATGTATGTTCACTCAGCTGTGCTTCACCAGTAACACAACAACGGATCTATTACCGATGTCATCATATAGCCTAAAAATGGCCCAAACAACAATGCATTCATTGGCAGGACAATTCAAGCAAAGCCAATATGCAGTGATAATGTACTGGGCCTCTAGCCTACTGCACTAACCTCATTGCTACAGAACTGTTTTTAATTGGTTAATGCTGCATAGGCTTACGTTTATTAAGTCAATCTGAGAGGTAGATCTCGGCTTGCATTTTGACTCAAAGTGAATCTTGACTCAGAAAAGGTTGGTGACCACTATTCTAGAGTTTTCCCTGTTAACATTATCAACGTTTCTCTTTACTGTGGCAACTGTGATCGAATCAACGCCATATTAACCACTTTCAATGCAACATACCGAAATAAAAACTAACTATGCAAGAGATTTTGTTGTAGGCAGAAAGCATCGGAGTAGGATTCTATTGCATTGACACACACTACTCAGCCCCTACTCTACACAGACCGGTGCGGCATAACCAATCAGAGCTGCAGTAGGCCTATATGCAAATAGGCCATTGCCAAATATGGATCTGTGCCATTTACTTTGAACTGGACTGTGTTTACAGCATGAGCGGTCGTGAGTAGATGCGCTTGTTTTGAGATCAAAGAGAGAGCTGCATGTAGCCACGTGTGCACATTTTGTTCACATCCTTTGCTAGTTAGTGAGTTATTAGTTCAGTTATAGTTCATTTGTAGTCAGCAATAGGGGAGTGATTGCTTCCTACAAGAGCACAAAACGTGTACTTTTCTAGCCATCTTTGAAAAGCGAGTCAGGTAAAGAGCTTTGTTTTTGTCTTAAAGGGGCAGTGTTGTATTTTGAGACAGGCTTGAATAAGCTAAATAGCCAATAGGCAGAGGGTAGCTTAATTTGTCTGATTCTCAGTAATAATGGTATGTGAATAACAATGCATTTTATTTTGTAAAGTGGTTTCTTGCATCAAACAACACAACATGTTCAGTCACCTCCTTGTCTGAAGGACTAGTGAATAAACAGGTTCATGTCAAGCCCTGCATATAAAAATAAAAATAAAGTGCCATGGAATGTAGGCCTACATTGAACACCACACATTGGCTGCTACTGTAGGCTGAATGATAGAACAGCTATTTCCATGTTAAAATGTTATGGGATGCATTTTCTCCTTTGTTTTTGACGGTAGGCCACTCTGGTAGGCCTACATTATGATCAAATAGCCACAGTAGCCTACTTGGCCACTGTTAAAACTGTAACTTAAAGCGGGTACAGCCTCAGTGTTCACAGTAAACGCGCACCAGAAGTTTGCGCACAGCAGACCTGAAATTTGTTCAGTGCCGAAAATAATTAGAGGGAACATTGCCTACAAGGTCCGGAGTACTGACCTGGGCAGGGATTCAATCAAATCGTGTGTTGTAGAGAATGTGGCTTTTAAAGGCAATGTTTGCAGAGATTGCATTCACAGTAAATGGTGAATGTCAGCTCAATCGTAAATGTACTTTAAAGGGATAGTGCGAAATTCTGTCAATATTTTTATGTCTCCGCGTGCAGTATGAAGGAAGTCAGAGGTAGATTCACAAGCCAATGTTAACTAGCATTAGCGCAATGACTGGAAGTCTACAGGTACGCTAGCATACCGCTATCCCTTTAAAAGCTGCATTGTCTACAACCTGCGATCGTATAGATGGGTTGGTTGTTTAGCAACAAAACTAATGCGAGCGCAACTATGGGGCAAAAAACACACGGTTGGCTTAAATTGTTGACAATATGTAAGCTATATTTCATCTCCAATGTTTATTGAAAACATAAATACATTATGAGCACTTACTGTCTCAGACACATTGTTACAGTTGATAGTTAGCTAGCTAGCTAATTTTAGCCATATTAGCATTGACATGAAATCAGTCATGTTACGTTCCCCAGCAAGAAACCAAAAATTGTCGCACAAACAGAAGGGGGAACTAACAAAGAGTCACTAACAACCAAAACGAACAGGTGGAGTTCTAGGAGGGGTTCTGAAAGACAGTGATCGGGGGGTCCAGTGAAAGTTGACTAGCAACAACAACTGGGACCTAAAAGACACCCACCATGAGCGCCCAGTAAATAAACCTTGAAGTGCTGAAGAGCCAGTACCAAAGCGAGTGTCTCCTTCTCGATATCCGAGTAGTGTTTCTGATATGAGGCCAATTTCTTTGAAAAGTACCCCACAGGAGAACTCAATGTTGTTATCGTCTTTCTGTAGAGCACAGCTCCTACATCGCTGGCATCGGTATACAAAGAAAATGGACGACAGAAATCCGGAGCAGCTAACACCAAAAGGGTCTTTGTCTTCTCAAAAGCCTCCTGACAGTCGGGGCTCCAACGCAAAACGACTTTCAGACTGGTCAAATCTGTAAGTGGCTCAACAACCTGGGCAAAGTTCTGGAAAAAAGCCTGGTAGTAGCCAGCCATTCCCAAGAATCGGCACAGTTCCTGGCGAGAAGCTGGTACCGGAAGGTTATTGATGGCCTCCACTTTAGCAGGACCGGTCGGACTTTCCCTTACCCCACCACTTTCCAGAGATATTTGGGCAATTTCACTCGTTGACAGGTTAACTGCCAAGTTGGCAGCTAAGAAGCGCTCGAACAGACTCCTAAAATTCTGAAGGTGTTCTGGCCAGCAGTGGCGGCTCCTGAAAAAATTCTCAGGAGGGGCAATTTTTCTGATGATTTAGGTGACCTACACACATTTAAAAAAAGATATGTCCAGCAACAACATGAAGACAGGGGCAGCATATAAGTCAATACCAGAAGCATTTATTGACTGATCTCAAAAGTGTTGGCTTACCAGGGTTGGTGGAGCCCTCAGTTTCATCTTTGCCTCGCAAAGCTAACTCAAACACTCCGCAAAACTTCACACACTGGATTAGCCGGCTGAGGATGTGGCGGTTCTTGCTAATGTCGTAGTAAATATATTTGTTATAGTGAATATGGAATATGATATGTTGAGTAAAATGTTGTGCTAAGATCTATTTAGGTCAGGAGCTGGTTATAAGTTCTGTTCCTATCCAATAACAATGGACAAAAGGGTCCTATCTTGTCAGCCTTGTCAGCAGGTGGCCAAGGACAACACCCACGCCATAGGCCTCTCAGTTCTTCCAACTCACGAGTTCTTGCTCTGAGGACACACACACACACAAACACACACACACACACATCATCACTGTTAAACACACACACACACACACACATCATCACTGTTAAACACACACACACACACACACACACAAAAATCCCCTCTCTTAGGCTGAACATTTGAAGACAGAGAACCCGACTCAGAGCCAATGCAACAGTGACAGTAGCCTGCAGGGGACCTCGCCCAACTCATCAGGACCAATCAGAAGATCAGAACTACTAGATTGAACCTACTTCATTTATTGCATAAAATGTCTGCACACAATGTTTCGGGGCTCTCTTCAGATAATAATAATAATAATAATAATAATAATAATAATATGCCATTTAGCAGACGCTTTTATCCAAAGCGACTTACAGTCATGCGTGCATACATTTTTGTGTATGGGTGGTCCCGGGGATCGAACCCACTACCTTGGCGTTACAAGCACCATGCTCTACCAGCTGAGCTACAGAAAGTGGATACTCATGGATGCGCATTGCAATTGTAAAATGTCAACACAATTGGAGACACCACGTCATTTTTGGAGACATGTTATTGACAGTAAACTATTGTAGATGCGACTGCTAACTAAATAAAACATTTTAGCTGGCTAGCTAATCATCTTAGCTAAATGTGGGGCAAACAATTCAGTTATTTACCGTTAATTTGAGGGATTGGGGTGAAAGAAATCGAGTTACATAGTGATACTTTACGATATACTGTATTGACAATATCGCAATATTTTAGCGCTAGTTGGCTGTACCTGCACCAAAACACCATTATTGTTCCTTCATAGCTTGTTCTCAATCTTTTCACATTGGGAGCCAATTTGTTTTCAGCACTTTTATTTCCATGACTGATCAAAACTCGTTCTCATGGCTTTCTGATCCCTCTGCAACAGACATATGGTGCGCAATAAAATCACAGTATCGAATCGCAATACGTATAGAATCATGAGACTCGCAATGCTGATGCATATATCTTATCGTGAGGTTCCTGGCAATTCCCAGCCCAAGTTCATTTGCCACAACAAATCTCTTCGCTAGCAAACGCGATGTCTTCTCCAAAACGGCAATGTGTCTCCAGCAATGTTTACTTTTTTGACGTTCTATGGCATCTCCAATTTCCAAGCATATATGACCACATGTAATATTTTGGTAAGTGATGCAAATAGTGAACTATGTAGGGCCAGGATGTAAAATATATGTAGCTGCAGCAATTTCTCTTATCTGATATGGTAAGTAATGGGGCTTAATTTATAGCTCCCTAAGAGTTTGACGAACGGGTCCGTGAACGCGATTCCAGATATATTTACCTCTGAATAAACTGCCTTTATTACACCATATCCACATCCAGTAAACTTGTGATTATCAACACTAACCTCATCGTTGTGGCGGCGGACAGCTAGCCTGTATCCCTCGTCATCCAGTTGAGTGAGTCGCAATGTCTTTTTTCGTTCGTACCAATTTTTGGAAAATCCTCGGGTGTAGGACTTTCCGCCTTTAGTAGAAACCTGTTGAATTATTAAATTTGGTCTGGGAGGTCCTAATTGTTTCGTTGCCAATTTATCTTCATTTGTTCGCCGACAAAAAGGAACTTCTTTCAAACAATCCACTCTTTTCTCAGTTACGTTCATGGTTACGTAACGTATGACGAAAGCGCGTAAGTGCAAGCCCACAGACACCCATTGAGATTGTATTGAAGGCTCTGAAATTTGAAAAAAATAGATTTTACATGGGAGTCTATGACAGACTTCTGGGCGATTTTCAACCTGACTGAAATCGCCCCAAAAGGGGGGGGAGCCATTTGAAGCACGACTTTAGCCTGATTCGACATTTAGTGGCAGTGTGGCACTGTGGCAGATCAGACGTATAGATTACAACACTGATAACTACTGTTGCCGTGATATAATTGATTAGAAAAAAAATCCCTTCCTTTTCCCGTTTGGCAGTGCGTCGCCCATATCGCCCTATTGAACAGGCCGCCCCTGCTGGCCAGGTGGTACTAAATACCAACACATTGTCCAAATATGCCTCAGAATTTTCCAGACCACGTAGCACGATGTGAATGAGCTTTTGAAACGTAACTCGAACGGAAGACGAAGGTAGGAAAACAAACCATCAGGAGTGACAAAAGTCCAAATCTAATCAAATCAAATTGTATTTACCACATGCGCCAAATACAACAGGTGTAGACCTTACCGTGAAATGCTTACTGACAAACCCTTAACCAACAATACAGTTCAAGAAATAGAGTTAAGAAAATATGTAAAAATATTTACTAAATAAACTAAAGTTAAAGAAAACACAAAAAACAATAACAAGGCTATATACATAGCAGTGAGTAGCAGCAGTATAAAAAAAGGGGGGGGTCAATGTAAATAGTCTGGGTAGCCATTTGATTAGCTGTTCAGGAGTCTTATGGCTTGGGGATAGAAGCTGTTAAGGAGCCTTTTGGACCTAGACTTGGCGCTCCGGTACCACTTGCCGTGCGGTAGCAGAGAGAACAGTCTATGACTAGGGTGGCTGGATCTTTGACAATTTTTAGGGCCTTCCTCTGACAGTGACAGCCTGGTATAGAGGTCCTGGATGGCAGGAAGCTTGGCCCCAGTGATGTACTGGGCCGTACGCACTACCCTCTGTAGTGCCTTGCGGTCGGAGGCCGAGCAGTTGCCATACCAGGCGGTGATGCAACCGGTCAGGATGCTCTCGATGGTGCAGCTGTAGAACTTTTTGAGGATCTGAGGACCCATGCCAAATCTTTTCAGTCTCCTGAGGGAGAATAGGCTTTGTCGTGCCCTCTTCACGACTGTCTTGGTGTGTTTGGACCGTAATAGTTTGTTGGTGATGTGGACACCAAGGAACTTGAAGCTCTCAACCTGTTCCACTACAGCCCCGTCGATGTTAATGGGGGGGCGTGCTCGGTCCTCTATTTCCTGTAGTCCACGATCATCTCCTTTGTCTTGGTCACGTTGAGGGAGAGGTTGTTGTCCTGGCACCACACGGATAGGTCTCTGACCTCCTCCTACTTACTTCCCTCATTAAAATGCAAATCAATTTATAACATTTTTGACATGCATTTTTCTGGATTTTTTTGTTGTTATTCTGTCTCTCACTGTTCAAATAAACCTACCATTAAAATTATAGACTGATCATCAACCGTACAAAATCAGCAGGGAATCCAGGCTCTGTCGTAGCCGGCCGCGACCGGGAGACCCATGGGGCGGCGCACAATTGGCCCAGCGTCATCCAGGGTAGGGGAGGGAATGGCTGGCAGGGATGTAGCTCAGTTGGTAGAGCATGGCATTTGCAACGCCAGGGTTATGGGTTCGATTCCCACAGGGGGCCAGTATGAAAAATGTATGCACTCACTAACTGTAAGTTGCTCTGGATAAGAGCGTCTGCTAAATGACTAAAATGTAAAAATGTAAATGTAAAATGTGGCATCAAATACTTTTTTCCCTTTTATTTTATTTGTTATAGAAAAATAATGTTTTTTTATCAGTTAGTATATTTGAGTTTAACCACAATATTTGTTGTATTATTTGTTCGTTCTTTTCTGGTGGATTAAACTGACATTTCAACCAACTTTCTATGACTTGTTTTAAAAATAGCGATATTTGGGAGATTATTTAATTTTCAAATAACCGAAAGTGCGAGGTTGTAATCTGAATAAAGGGAAAAAGGCCATTCTTGAACATTGGGTGAGACAATCTTACTAATTTGCTAGAGAACCAGTTTGGATTTAAGTATAACTTTTGTATGACTGAAGCTTTTAGTGATAGGTCTAATGCTTTAATATTTAATCATTTCTGTCCTCCAAATTCATATTCATTATATAAATAGGCCCTTTTAATTTTTTTGGCTTGTCATTCCAAATAAAATGGAATATGTTTTGCTCATATAATATAAAAAACAGGCGTAGGCAAGACCATAAGCAAATAGGTAAACTGGGATAATACTAAAGAGTTAATCAGGGTGATTTTTCCACAAATAGACAGGTATTTACCTTTCCATGGTAGCAAGATCTTATCTATTGTTGCTAACTTTCTATTAAAATGTATTGGAGTGAGAACATTTCTTTCTTTCGGGATATGTATTCCGAGTATATCCACATCACCATCAGACCATTTTATTGGTAAACTACATGGTAATGTATACATTGTATTTTTTAGTGATCCAATATGTAATATAGTACATTTATCATAATTTGGTTGTAATCCAGAGAGGTTAGAAAATGCATCTAGATCCTCTATGAGGCTGTGGAGGGATTCAAGTTGTGGATTTAAAAGAAAACATGAATCATCAGCGTACAATGACACCTTTGTTTTTAAGCCCTGGATTTCTAACCCCTTGATATTGTTGTTGGATCTGATTTTAACAGGATCTGATTTTAACAGCTAACATTTGCCAATAATAAATAGATATGCCGATAGTGGACAACCTTGTTTTACTCCTCTTGACAGTTAAAAATTTTCTGAGAAGTAGCCATTATGTACTATTTTACACCTAGGGTTATTATAATACTTTAACCCATTTCATAAGAAATTCTCCAAAATTGAAATATTCCAGGCATTTATATATAAACTCCAGTAGTACTTTATCAAAAACCTTTTCAAAGTCAGCAATGAATACCAGTACTTGTCTTATATTATCTCCAATGTATTGTCCATGTAAAAAGCGCTATGCATTTTGATAGAATCTTTGCATCACAACACTGAAGTGTAAGGGGCCTCCAATTTTTTTAATGGACTGGATCTTTATATTTACCACTTGGGTACTGTCAAAGGTAATGTATTGCTAAAGGTAATGTAAAGATAATGTAATGTTAAAGGTGATGTACTGTCAAAAGTAATGTATTGCTAAAGGTAATGTAAAGGTAATGTTAAAGGTAATGTACTGTCAAAATGAATGTATTGCTAAAAGTAATGTTAAAGGTAATGTACTGTCAAAAGGAATGTATTGCTAAAGGTAATGTTAAAGGTAATGTACTGTCAAAAGGAATGTATTGCTAAAGGTAATGTTAAAGGTAATGTACTGTCAAAAGTAATGTATTGCTAAAGGTAATGTTAAAGGTAATGTACTGTCAAAATGAATGTATTGCTAAAGGTAATGTTAAAGGTAATGTACTGTCAAAATGAATGTATTGCTAAAGGTAATGTTAAAGGTAATGTACTGTCAAAAGGAATGTATTGCTAAAGGTAATGTAAAGATAATGTAAAATGTCTTATTATACCATAAATACTCCCAACTGTTATTATGTTTGGAATATATATATATATATTTTTTTTTAATCAAAAGTAATTAGCGGACCACCTGCATTACCCCAGCGGACCGCAGGTTGGAAACCACTGCTCTAGATTATTAGGTTGCCATAGTTACCCATGGCAGGCGTGCCAGACCCAGGAGTGGCGTCCAGCCTTGGGCCTGAAGTCGGCCCGTCCGATGTTGTGGATCTGAGAGGAGAACCGCAGCAGACGGCGGTGTCCGTAGGGCCAGTTAGCGCTAGCGGCAGACTTAGACAGACAGTTCTCCTCCGCTGCACAGTACAACATGTGGAGGGGGCGGTCCTCGATGTACACCGACTGCTGGACCAGGGGAGCATTCAGGACCAGGTCAGACGCCGCTGGGAGGAGAGAGGAGGAGGAGGAGGAGGAGAGTAACGGTCAAACTGGCAACATGTACTGTTCAGTAGTTTCCATAGCCACTTGTTCTATGTTGGCTGTTTAGAACAGTGGCGTCAGTTCAGCTAAACCTAGGATATGGCAGAGTGGGGGGGTGGGAAGCTAATTTACTGCAATTCTACACAATTTAAAAACTAAAATGCTATTTGGAGAACAGCAGAAACAAACAAAAATGACCCCAGCCATTAATGATCACTATCAGGTTAAAGGTCAGTGGAACGGCCATTAATGATCACTATCAGGTTAAAGGTCAGTGGAACGGCCATTAATGATCACTATCAGGTTAAAGGTCAGTGGAACGGCCATTACTGATCACTATCAGGTTAAAGATCAGTGGATAGCCATTAATGATCACTATCAGGTTAAAGGTCAGTGGAACGGCCATTAATGATCACTATCAGGTTAAAGGTCAGTGGAACGGCCATTAATGATCACTATCAGGTTAAAGGTCAGTGGAACGGCCATTAATGATCACTATCAGGTTAAAGGTCAGTGGAATGGCCATTAATGATCACTATCAGGTTAAAGATCAGTGGAACAGCCATTAATGATCACTATCAGGTTTAAAGGTCTGTGGAACGGCATATACAATGTCAACCACTACTCAACCTCATCATCAATTGACTCATTTACTTGTGGAACGGTGCGTACAGTGCAACGTGAAATAGATGCATAATACAGGCTATCAAGTCACAACAAGGCCACCTTAAAATACCGCCATCCATAGGAGGCACGTGAGCTTCATGTTTGCGGAAGCTCTTTTTTCACCATAAAATTGCACCTTTATAATAAAGGATTGAATGCATCCATCGTCGCATTTGCAGACTAATGTTAGATAGGCTAGTATTCCTAATGGGATGATTGGATCGTCATCATTCAGGCTAATGTTAGATAGGCTAGTATTCCTAATGGGATGATTGGATCGTCATCATTCAGGCTAATGTTAGATAGGCTAGTATTCCTAATGGGATGATTGGATCGTCATCATTCAGGCTAATGTTAGATAGGCTAGTATTCCTAATGGGATGATTGGATCGTCATCATTCAGGCTAATGTTAGATAGGCTAGTATTCCTAATGGGATGATTGGATCGTCATCATTCAGGCTAATGTTAGATAGGCTAGTATTCCTAATGGGATGATTGGATCGTCATCATTCAGGCTAATGTTAGATAGGCTAGTATTCCTAATGGGATGATTGGATCGTCATCATTCAGGCTAATGTTAGATAGGCTAGTATTCCTAATGGGATGATTGGATCGTCATCATTCAGGCTAATGTTAGATAGGCTAGTATTCCTAATGGGATGATTGGATCGTCATCATTCAGACTAATGTTAGATAGGCTAGTATTCCTAATGGGATGATTGGATCGTCATCATTCAGGCTAATGTTAGATAGGCTAGTATTCCTAATGGGATGATTGGATCGTCATCATTCAGGCTAATGTTAGATAGGCTAGTATTCCTAATGGGATGATTGGATCGTCATCATTCAGACTAATGTTAGATAGGCTAGTATTCCTAATGGGATGATTGGATCGTCATCATTCAGGCTAATGTTAGATAGGCTAGTATTCCTAATGGGATGATTGGATCGTCATCATTCAGGCTAACGTTAGATAGGCTAGTATTCCTAATGGGATGATTGGATCGTCATCATTCAGGCTAATGTTAGATAGGCTAGTATTCCTAATGGGATGATTGGATCGTCATCATTCAGGCTAATGTTAGATAGGCTAGTATTCCTAATGGGATGATCGGATCGTCATCATTCAGGCTAATGTTAGATAGGCTAGTATTCCTAATGGGATGATCGGATCGTCATCATTCAGGCTAATGTTAGATAGGCTAGTATTCCTAATGGGATGATTGGATCGTCATCATTCAGGCTAATGTTAGATAGGCTAGTATTCCTAATGGGATGATTGGATCGTCATCATTCAGGCTAATGTTAGATAGGCTAGTATTCCTAATGGGATGATTGGATCGTCATCATTCAGGCTAATGTTAGATAGGCTAGTATTCCTAATGGGATGATTGGATCGTCATCATTCAGGCTAATGTTAGATAGGCTAGTATTCCTAATGGGATGATTGGATCGTCATCATTCAGGCTAATGTTAGATAGGCTAGTATTCCTAATGGGATGATTGGATCGTCATCATTCAGGCTAATGTTAGATAGGCTAGTATTCCTAATGGGATGATTGGATCGTCATCATTCAGGCTAATAATATAACTACATCCTGTAAAACTGACTGAGCACATAGTGACAGAGTAGACCTAATCAGACACGTTTCTTGTCCTTTCTTAGCATGGGAAAATGTGTCCTTTTATAAACACATTTCATGGAATTGTAACTACACTATATAATAGGAGTAGCTTACTCTACTGACTCTGACGAGCAGATCCGTCTGGAACCTAACCATCTAATCTAGCCCTACGAAAAGGGGAGACGCAAATTGGACAATATGACGTCCGTCTACCCTGGAGGAGGGGAATCATTTCCCCCCCCCAAAAAAAACGTTCCAGTGACCAGTGGAACTGATCCAATGATAAATAATATGCCATTAGGGCAGACGCTTTTATCCAAAGCGACTTACAGTCATGCGTGCATACATTTTTATGTATGGGTGGTCCCGGGGATCGAACCCACTACCTTGGCGTTACAAGCGCCATGTTCTACCAGCTGAGCTACAGAGGACCACAAAACAATAAAGACAGTGAATATGCAAGCACTCAGCGGGTATATGTCAGGAAGAGGCTACTGTTCACTCAATTGGGAGTTGAGAATCTCGATAAGTAGATTAGTATTTTCTTTGTCTTCTCTTTTCAGCAATAACCAGTTGCTTTTTAAACTATGCTTTTCCTATGATTGTATTTAGAAATATTGCAATAGGCCTATGCTTATTTAACTGCTTTTCAATGACAGCTGCAACTCAGCCTACCAAATAGCGGATTGTTATTTGCCGTGCGCATTGCCCACATTGCTCGCTTAAAACAATCCACAGCTAATTCTTTAAAGAAGCTAATTATCCTCTGTGGCCGAATCATGCTCTCTGGTGTAGTATTTTGAATTATTTTATTTATTTATGTATAGGCACGAGTAATTATATAGCTAATTTGGGCTAATTGAAGTCAATTGACTTTAGGGGAAGCTTATCTCCCCCTAGCCTATAGGACGTGCCACCTATGCCCACATCAATGTGAAAGTAACTGGTGCATAAAACAGCTGACCGCGAGGCTTACAAGCCGGGTTCGAATGACACACCTAAACGGCTGACAAAGCAAACTGTCTGGCACTGTCTGATCTGAGACAAAGGTCTTCTCTCCGAGCGACGCTCCGCATGGTCCTAAAGCCATCCACCAATACGCTAAACAGCCGTCGCATTGGAATCAGGATTGGAATGATTTTTGTGTACCTTTTTAGTAGCTTACTTATACATTGTTGGTCTTGAGCTAGGCCCTACCATACCCAACTGACGCCCCTGCTGTTGGTCTTGAGCTAGGCCCTACCATACCCAACTGACGTCCCTGCTGTTGGTCTTGAGCTAGGCCCTACCATACCCAACTGACGCCCCTGCTGTTGGTCTTGAGCTAGGCCCTACCATACCCAACTGACGCCCCTGCTGTTGGTGTTGAGCTAGGCCCTACCATACCCAACTGACGCCCCTGCTTTACAATATCATCTTGGAACTGTGGGGATCTATTTTCTCATAATTGGATCTGTGTGTGATGAATAGCTTAGAAGGAATGCATTAATGATAAGCATAGAAGGTTTGTACTGTACTGATATAAATTGTTTCACATAACAGGCTGTGATTCATGTAAGGAACGTTAGGGGGAAGGACAGATAAGACTTGTATTTCTTACAGATACGAACACTGCCTCTTTGTTGTCTGCGAACCGTTGTCTGTGAACCGTCCTTGAACTAGGTACTCACAGTACAGTGGAATGGTGTCTTTTGGGTGCTAACTCCACAGGTTGTTATGATAAAAACGTATGCCTGGCAACAGTGTGCAACAAGGGAGCGCCAAGGGAGCGCCAAGGGGCTGGGACCAGCCGGTGCGCCAACGGATAGGTTGGGCAAGTCTAAACCACGCCCAACCTCTACCCTGATAGGCCCAGCAGGGAGCGGGAACTATCTCTGTCAGAGTATTTGAAGAAGAACTCAGAACAATGGATTAGTTCTCTGAGTGCCCTGCGTGGTATTTCAGTGGACCCGTATATACGAACCTTCATACTTATCATACATACATTTTGCATTTAATAAATTTAGCTTGGATTGAATATCTCTTGATTATGTTTTCTCTTATTCCAATACCAGATTTGAATTACACAATTTCTAACAAAACCCAGAACCAAATCTTGCATGTGCTGGCCAGCTACAGTCTGTCGTTACAGATGAGTTAAAGTGTAATAACGAATCAATACTTCATCTATAAGTGAAAACCTTGCGTAGTCTGTAACTCACACTGTCATTCTGATCACCAGTAGGCCTACTGTTTGTAGCGCTGACTGGAATATGTTTCCGAGACTCCGCCGATAACATCGACGTGCTAACAACCTCCGGTCAGCGGCTTCATAAGGAAATGCATCGGCGACGTTGTCCCCACAGTGAAAGTTCGCTGCTTCCCGAATCAAAAGCTGGATTAACACCAAGGTTGGCGCTAAACAGAGCTACCGCACACATGGCCATCGCAGACCACCCTGAGGTTACGGCTGAGGACAGGAACAAGGACAGGAAGTCCCGCTACGACCTCCGCAGAGTCATCAAACGAGCAAAAGGACAATTTAGTAATGAAGTAGAATCATATTACTTAGGCATGTGGCTGCAGTCCATTATGTATTTCATTTCCCCCTTTTTCAGAACCACTCTTGGTTAAAACAGTTGTCGAGCCATACCTTAAAGTGTCTTAGTCCATACACTGTGCTGGAATCCTACCTGTCTGTCATCTGTCCCTTTACAAGCACCCGGGAGAGAACACATTAAGTGCTATGAAAAGTGAATATCCAGCCCAACAGGTGCTTCGGGAACTCACTCTCTGAGCAGATGACCCCAGCAGAGAACTTGGCAGCAGTCTTCTGACAGCTGACGGTTCTGTGCTGCTGGCAGTGGCTCAGAGACATCTCGTTTCCTATACAAAAGGGAGGGAACGTTATCACCCACTTTTATAAATGTACCAGTAAACTAATCAGAATTTTTGAAATTTCAAAGGATTTTAAGGAATTTTCATAAAATGTAACTCTATATAAATAAATAAATAAATATGTTTTTAATATAAATTCTGGTAACTTTGGTAAATTAACGGGAGTTTTGCGACCCTACCTGTACACTTCACACCACTCATCACCATCTCGGTTACGTTACTACTGTCCCAGTACCACGTTTCCTTAGCGACAGGGAAAACACAAACAAACACGGAAACAAACAGCAGGAGGATATTATTGAACCTTTATTAAGTCAGGAGACCTATTTTTACGCTAATAGGTTATGATAATAATAATAATGATAATAATAATTGATTGGAGTGCTTTTCCTGTAGCTCAAAGCGCTTTACATACTAATGGTGAAAACGCAACTCTTCCTCATCCACCACCAATGTGTAGCACCCATCTGAATGATGCAACTCGTTTGTGCCAGAAAGCTCACCACACTAGCATGGTGGAGAGGTGAGGAGTGATATGTGACATGACATAATAATATAATACTAATATGCCATTTAGCAGACGCTTTTATCCAAAGCGACTTACAGTGATGTGTGCATACATGTTTTTTTGTTTGTTTTTTTTTGTGTATGGGTGGTCCCGGGGATCAAACCCACTACCTTGGCGTTACAGGCGCCGTGCTCTACCAGCTGAGCTACATATATGATATATGTCAATTAGGTTAGCAATAGCTAGGTTTCCATCCAATTCGCAACAGATTTTCACATGAATAATCTAAAATCTGCATAAAAACAATCTGCCCATTTTCCCACCAGAGATGTTTCCATCAAATTGACTTGTTGTGGATAAAAGGCTGTGTGAGGACGTAGTGCTCATAAAAATACCTTCTGTTGTTAAATTCCCCTGTACTGAATAAATAATACAAGTTAAATAGGTTTCAACTCTACTGATGGTTTAGTCCGAATAAATATGTTCTGTAGTGAATGAGCCTTGTCTGGTCTTGGCGCCGGCGCCCTATCCAGAAACAGTGGGGGTAGGCTACCTGCATGATGAGATCATTATGGACAAAGGACTGAGATTATTTATATTTGTCAAACTGCAGCCAAGCATCGATCATCATGTCACCAGAATAAGACCCTCAATATTTATTGGAAAGGAGCATCAAGCTCATCACCGTGCACTTTCACCACCCTGTGAAGTTTATCATAATTTATTTCGTTAGTCTAATAAACTGCATGGTTTCCTGAGCCGTAGTGGTATGACCTCACACCATATCATTGCGTGACTCCCAAGTTTACTTCGATATGATGGTTATTGTATTGATATTTGCGCATAAAGGCATTTCCACCGCCATTTGGCCCATCACATTATCTCTGAGAAGCATCATGTTACTGCTAAAACACATCTGATTACATTACATTACAGTACATTACATTACGGTTATTTAGCAAATGCTCTTAATCCAAAACCAACTTACAGTCAGTGCATTCAACTAAGGTAGGTAAGACAACCATATATCACTTTAAGGTGACAAGGGAGTAGACTACTTTGACTAATATGAATTAGCCGTGGTATTTACTTTCTTGCCTCTCAGTATTCAAAGAAAAGAGAAACTGTTCTTCAAACTGCTCCTAACTTCGCTTGAATAAAAATATTGATATAAGCAGAGAGATAATTAGATAACTCAGATGTGCTTTTAATAATGTATCTGTCAGTCAGACACCTGCCATCTATGAGAGAATGGTAAGACAGTACAGCTGGGCGATAAAAGTCATATTGTGATAAATGTAACTATTTTGTTCGATAACGGAAAAAAAACGTTTTATTTTTTGTATTTTTATGGACAGTTACTTTACATTAGCGGCTCAAGACCATTTTTATTCCAGTGCCAAGTAAGACAACTGAGATGGTAGCCTAGCATTCAGAAAGTAAGCTATTTCATCTAACACATCCATTATTGATATTTTGATGTGCAACCTGCCAAAATAGGATCCAGAATTAACCTATCAGATTTACTTTGGGCAATTCAGAGATTAATTTGGCCGACATTGTAGGGCAGCCCCCGAAGTAACTCTCCTTATCTACTGTATGCAAGAATGTCCTCTGTGTTGTCTTAGGAATTCAGCATTCTCTGTGTAGTCTTAGGAATTCAGCATTCTCTGTGTAGTCTTAGGAATTCAGCGCTCTCTGTGTTGGTCTCTCCAACCCCCATTGAGAAGCAAAGGTTACATCCTGTAGGTCTGATATCTGATTGGAGGTTAACTTTACAGTAATACTATTGGTCAACAACTCAGGTTTTGAATCCAAACAATTCAGATTTTCTATATCTCTCTCTCTCATAAATAAACAATAAAAATTAACAGTAAACATTACAATCAGAAGTTCCAATTCTCAGACCCATTCTTGCTAGTTAACGTCAACTCATTGTCTAATGCTTGCTTGTATATTTTAATGATCTTCATGGAGTCAGATAAACATTTTAATAGGCTAATTACTTAGTCTTATTACGAGTCACATGTGATGTATACAGTGCATTCGGAAAGTATTCAGGCCCTTTACTCAGTACTCTGTTGAAGCACCTTTGGCAGCGATTACAGCCTTGAGTCTTCTTGGGTAAGATGCTACAAGCTTGGCACACCTGTATTTGGGGAGTTTCTCCCATTCTTCTCTGCTGATCATCTCAACCTCTGTCAGGTTGGTTGGGGAGCGTCGCTGTACAGCTATTTTCAGGTCTCTCCAGAGATGTTCGAATGGGTTCAAGTCTGGGCTCTGGCTAGGCCACTCAAGGACATTCAAAGAATTGTCCCAAAGTCACTCCTGCGTTGTCTTGGCTGTGTGCTTAGGGTCGTTGTCCTGTTGGAAGGTGAACCTTTTTACAAGCACGGTGGTGGCTGCATCATGTTATGGGTATGCTTGTCATCTGCAAGGACTAGGGAGTTTTTTAGGATAAAAAGAAACGGAATGGAGCTAAGCAAAGAAAACAAAAAAAAGGCTCAATCCTAGAGGGATTAAAACCTGGTTCAGTCTGTTTTCCACCAGACACTGGGAGATGAATTCACCTTTCAGCAGGACAATAACCTAAAACACAAGGCCAAATCTACACTGGAGTTTCTTACCAAGATTACATTGAATGTTCCTGAGTGGCCTAGTTACAGTTTTGACTTAAATCGGTTTGAAAATCTATGGCAGGACCTGAAAATGTATGTCTAGCAATGATCAACAACCAACTTGACAGAGCTTGAAGAATTTTTAAAAGAATAATGTACAAATATTGTACAATCCAGGTGTGCAAAGCTCTTAGAGACTAACCCCAAAAGACTCACAGCTGTAACCGAGTGGCCCAGCGGTCTAAGGCACTGCATCTCAGTGCTAGAGGCGTCACTACAGACCGAGTGGCCCAGCGGTCTAAGGCACTGCATCTCAGCGGTCTAAGGCACTGCATCTCAGTGCTAGAGGCGTCACTACAGACCGAGTGGCCCAGCGGTCTAAGGCACTGCATCTCAGCGGTCTAAGGCACTGCATCTCAGTGCTTGAGGCGTCACTACAGACCGAGTGGCCCAGCGGTCTAAGGCACTGCATCTCAGTGCTTGAGGCGTCACTACAGACCCCCTGATTCGATTCCAGGCTGTATCACAACTGGCCGTGATTGGGAGTCCCATAGGGCGGCGCACAATTGGCCCAGCGTCGTCCGGGTTTGGCCGGTGTAGGCCGTCATTGTAAATAAGAATTTGTTCTTAACTGACTTACCTAGTTAAATAAAGGTTAAAAAATAATTATTATTTTTAAAAAAGCAACAAAAAAAAACGCTGCCAAAGTTGATTCTAACGTATTAATCCAGGGGATTAATTATTATCTAATTAATTATTATTATCTAATTAATAATAAAAAAAAATATTAATTTTTTTACAAATGTTCAAATTTTTCTTCCACTTTGACAGAGTATTTTGTATAGATCGTTGACAAAAAATTACAATTAAATCCATTTTAATCCCACTTTGTAACACAACAACATTTGGAAAAAGTAAAGGGGTGTGAATACTTTCTGAAGCACTGTAGGCTAATTGATTAATCTATCAGTAAATGTAATGTCCTACAAAAATGTTCCAGCGCTAGGATAGTTGATGTAGGCCTATTCACTGCAAATGCATCAAAACCATACTACATATCCTACTCCGGTTGTAAAGTGGTGCCATTAACTAAATAATGAGGAGGTGAGAAATAAATGATGTACTCGCAGAAAGCTGTGACTCTCCTCTCTGTAACTAGAACAGTAGTTGCTTTGAAAACTGTATTTTGTCCTCAATTGCACTTTGCTCAACGGTTATGTGCTTGTGCCCCTTAGAACGCATTTCTCCGTCCTCCGCGTCACAGTGAGTGTGGCTCCAGCTCGCTCACACAGCAGCCAATAGCAGAACATGGGACAGGCTGATACTTTCATTGCAGGAATCGACGTAATGCATTATGGGCTATTACTATTGACCAAATAATGGTTCTAGAACAATCTACAGGAACATTTTATAGAAGAAATCACAGAAAAATGACAGACGTAAGCAAAATGCTTCGGTAAGAGGAAGTCTGTCCCAGCTCTATAGCACAGTATCATACTTCCAACATACATCAGACTGAAGCTTTCTTCTTCTCCCAGTCTTACTCACAGTGATGGCATGCATGGAGTACCCCAAGCCTAGCTGTCTGCAGACTACCATGGCCTCTTTAGTGGTCCAGCCTGCAGAGCACACCGTGCCCCACCGCGCCCCCACCTGAACCTCCACACGGCCCTCATAGTACGTCCTGCCTCCCACGATACGCACCTGCAGAGGGGGGGGCCCTAGGGGATGTCAGTGAGAGGGCACTTCCTGTCCTGTGTGTAGCCCAGCATTTCTCAACTCCAGTCCGAGAATACCCCCAACAGTACTGGTTGTTGATGTAGCCTCAGACCACCTTATTCAACTAGTAAGTGAATCATCAAGCAAGCCCTTGACTAGTTGAATCAGGTGAGTTTGTTCGGGGCTACAACCAAAGTGTGTACTCTTTCGGGCTGGTCGAGGACTGGAGTTGAGAAACACTGCTGTAGCCTGGCTGTGTTTCCTCCAAAGTCTAGTCTGTGCTCAGTCCTGAGGGCCAGTGGATTGCTGATGCAGCAGCAGCTGTGGGGTTAGTCCATAGACTCATAGAACAACATGTCAGGGTGAGTCATGGAGCGGGGAGCCACATTGGTTCCTTCCTGGTGGGTTGGGAGAACCAATGAGATGTCGCTACCTGGCATGTTATGGTTGGCTGTTGGGCTCATCCCCCCCAGCCCCAGCAAGGGGATTGGTTGAGGAGGTTAATGTATTTGGAATAACACTCTCGTGATGAGGTAGCCTGAGAGAGGTTGTAAGTCCAAATGTCACCCTAGGGCCATGTTTAAGACGGTTCTCTAGCCATGAGGATTTCCTCTTGGTCCAATGTTTAAGACTAGTGGTATTCTAACGTTTTCAGCGGGGACTCCATTTTTTTCTGCCAGAATTTCTGGGGACCCCATTATTTCCCCAATAATTTTTTCACGACCCCACCCCAAATCTAATGAAACAACTTTAAAAATCGGTACATTTGGATTTTTACATCAACAAATAACCTTAAATTCATTGCATTTTCATCTCTTACCAAAAGGAAAATAAACCAATAAATACATTTACTCAATAAAGTTGTATTTTTCAAAATATATTTCTTAAAAACATTTGTATATTGTCCCATACAATAATATGTACTCTTAATGTTTTGTTCCCCTAAAAATTATTATACATACTGAACAAAAATATAAACGCAACATGTAAAGTGTTGGTCCCATGTTTCATGAGCTGAAATAAAAGATCCCGGAAATTTTCCATACGCACAAAAAGCTAATTTCTCTCAAATTCTGTGCACAAATTTGTTTACATCCCTGTTAGTGAGCATTTCACCTTTGCCAAGATAATCCATCCACCTGACAGGTGTGGCATATCAAGAAGCTGATTAAACAGCATGATCATTACACAGGTGCATCTTGTGCTGGGGACAATAAAAGGCCTCTCTAAAATGTGCAGTTTTGTCACACAACACAATGCCACAGATGTCAAGTTTTGAGGGAGTGTGCAATTGGCATGCTGACTGCAGGCATGTCCACCAGAGCTGTTGCCAGATAATTGAATGCTCATTTCTCTACCATAAGCCGCCTTCAACGCCGTTTTAGAGAATTTGGCAGTGCGTCCAACCGGCCTCACAACCGCAGACCATCAGTAACCACCCAGGACCTCCACAGCTTCTCAGACCAGCCACACGGACAGCTGATGAAAAGTCTTTCTGTCTGTAATAAAGCCATTTTGTGGGGAAAAACTCAGTCGACCCCGACTTTGAATACCACTGTTTGAGATGGTGGGTTCCCTAGCCAGAGGTCCCTAGCCAGAGGTCCCTAGAGGTCCCTAGCCAGAGGTCCCTAGCCAGAGGTCCCTAGCCAGAGGTCCCTAGCTAGAGGTCCCTAGCCAGAGGTCCCTAGCCAGAGGTCCCTAGCTAGAGGTCCCTAGCCAGAGGTCCCTAGCCAGAGGTCCCTAGCCAGAGGTCCCTAGCCAGAGGTCCCTAGCCAGAGGTCTGCGGAACAAATCCGAGGTTGGAGATTCATGTTAATTGCAGTCCATGGTTATAACCTGGTTTAAGCATGTTCTATTAGCACTGTAAAAGCCGTTAGCTTGGCTAATAGACCTACTTGCAGGCCGTGGTTAGCGTAGCCTAGCCCCAGCTGTCTGCAGACCACCATGGCCTCCTTGGTGCCCCAGGCCCCTCCACAGATCAGCCCCCAGCTCCTGGTCCCGTTAGCCTCCGTGCTCAGCACCTCCACCCGCCCCTCATAGCGCGTTCGCCCCCCTGTTAGGCGGATCTGTGGGGGGCAGACGGGTTAGAAAGCGGAGGGCGGGGAGAGGTAGTAAGGGAGAGTACGGCTGGCTGAACACAGGACGTTTATCCAGACATACAGTACTTTGATCCAATCAGTTCTGCCTTAACCCGCGATAACCGACAACAGCATGGCAGTTTCATTCTTTTGATTTAGGCGATGTTGGAGGTGTAACTGCATTGGAGCTGTCAAATCAGCAAGCGGCTCCCGGCGTTATACCCATTGCGGACATTGTCATTGGATGCACCGAGTCGTATTAGTAATAATCCCATGTAGCCTTGTTACCAGTTGGAACAGTGGAACGTTGTAATCTCCACCTCCATTATGTTGATGTCAGTATTATTGGAGCGTCATTATTTCTAGATAACCTACCTACACTTTCTCCTTCTGAACTTCTAACGTGAGTGGGACGATTGTGGCTTCATGACAACCACACCAGCAGTCGCTCACCGATTAGAAAGCTCTCATGCAGTTCCTCTGACACCGCCAAAACACCAGCTATCTCAGTTAACGCTTGATCTGATTGAATCTCAGCCTTTGTCCGCGTCCAAATGGCACCCTTTTCCCTATATAATGTACTATTTTTGACCGGGGTCCATAGGGCTTTGGTCAAAAGTAGTGCACTTTGTAGGGAATAGGGTGCATTTGTGACGCATACTTTGATTTAATGGTTAAAGGCATGCGTTTGATGAGAGTAAAGGACGTCATTACATACATCACATATTTAGGGTGCAATGATGCATCCAGGTTTATTACTCTCATCACAATACTACTAACATTGTATTGAACATTATTGCAGCAAACACTCCTGTTCGATCAGGAATCTATTACCAATGTCAACACATCATTGATCAATAAACAGTTTAAGATTCACAGTAAATACAATATCCCCCTCTTTGCTAAACTAAATTACTTTACTTAAGAAAACTTTTACTTAGTTTGTTCTCTATGATCATATTAACATATTTTTATCAGTAAAACAGGACATGACAATAACCGCCCCTCTGGCATAAATTGCAATGAAGAGAACAGAACAGAATAGAACAGAATAGAATACAACAGAACAGAATACAATAGAACAGAATAGAATACAATAGAACAGAATAGAATACAACAGAATAGAATAGAATACAACAGAACAGAATAGAATAGAATAGAACAGAATATAATATAATAGAATACAACAGAACAGAAAAGAATACAACAGAACAGAATAGAATAGAATACAACAGAATAGAATACAACAGAACAGAACAGAATAGAATAGAACAGAATACAACAGAACAGAATAGAATACAACAGAACAGAATAGAATACAATAGAACAGAATAGAATAGAATACAACAGAACAGAATAGAATACAACAGAACAGAATAGAATAGAATACAACAGAATAGAATAGAATAGAATACAACAGAACAGAATATAATAGAATACAACAGAACAGAATAGAATACAACAGAATAGAATAGAATACAACAGAACAGAATAGAACAGAATAGAATAGAATACAACAGAACAGAATAGAATAGAATAGAATACAACAGAACAGAATACAACAGAACAGAATAGAATACAACAGAATAGAATAAAACAGAACAGAATAGAACAGAATAGAATAGAATACAACAGAACAGAATAGAATACAACAGAACAGAATAGAATAGAATACAATAGAACAGAATAGAATACAACAGAACAGAATAGAATACAATAGAATATAATACAACAGAACAGAATAGAATAGAATAGAACAGAATAGAATAGAATAGAATACAACAGAACAGAATAGAATACAACAGAACAGAATAGAATAGAATACAACAGAACAGAATAGAATACAACAGAACAGAATAGAATAGAACAGAATAGAATAGAAAATAATAGAATAGAATACAACAGAATACAACAGAACAGAATAGAATACAATAGAACAGAATAGAATAGAATACAACAGAACAGAATAGAATACAACAGAACAGAATAGAATAGAATACAACAGAACAGAATAGAATAGAATACAACAGAATAGAATAGAATAGAATACAACAGAACAGAATAGAATAGAATACAACAGAACAGAATAGAATACAACAGAATAGAATAGAATACAACAGAACAGAATAGAACAGAATAGAATAGAATACAACAGAACAGAATAGAATTGAATAGAATACAACAGAACAGAATAGAATACAACAGAACAGAATAGAATACAACAGAATAGAATAAAACAGAACAGAATAGAACAGAATAGAATAGAATACAACAGAACAGAATAGAATACAACAGAACAGAATATAATAGAATAGAATACAATAGAACAGAATAGAATACAACAGAACAGAATAGAATACAATAGAATAGAATACAACAGAACATAATTGAATAGAATACAACAGAACAGAATAGAACAGAATAGAATAGAATAGAACAGAATAGAATACAACAGAACAGAATAGAATACAACAGAACAGAATATAATATAATAGAATACAATAGAACAGAATAGAATACAACAGAACAGAATAGAATAGAATACAACAGAACAGAATAGAATAGAATAGAATACAACAGAACAGAATAGAATACAACAGAATAGAATAGAATACAACAGAACAGAATAGAATAGAACAGAATAGAATAGAACAGAATATAATAGAACAGAACAGAATAGAACAGAACAGAATAGAACAGAATAGAATAGAATAGAATAGAATAGAACAGAATAGAATAGAATACAACAGAACAGAATAGAATAGAACAGAATATAATAGAATAGAACAGAATAGAATAGAATACAACAGAACAGAACAGAATACAACAGAACAGAATAGAATACACAGAACAGAACAGAATAGAATAGAATACAACAGAACAGAACAGAACAGAATACAACAGAACAGAATAGAATAGAATATAATAGAATACAACAGAACAGAACAGAACAGAATAGAATACAACAGAACAGAATAGAATAGAATACAACAGAACAGAATAGAATAGAACAGAACAGAACAGAATACAACAGAACAGAATAGAATACAACAGAACAGAATAGAACAGAATAGAATAGAATACAACAGAACAGAATAGAATAGAATACAACAGAACAGAATAGAATACAATACAACAGAACAGAATAGAATAGAACAGAACAGAATAGAATACAACAGAACAGAATAGAACAGAATAGAATAGAATAGAATACAACAGAACAGAATATAATATAATAGAATACAACAGAACAGAATAGAATAGAATAGAACATAATAGAATAGAATACAACAGAACAGAATAGAATACAACAGAACAGAATAGAATACAACAGAACAGAATAGAATACAACAGAACAGAATAGAACAGAATAGAATAGAATAGAATACAACAGAACAGAATAGAACATAATAGAATAGAATAGAACAGAATAGAATACAACAGAACAGAATAGAACAGAACATAATAGAATAGAATAGAACAGAACAGAATAGAACAGAATAGAATAGAATACAACAGAACATAACAGAATAGAATAGAATACAACAGAACAGAATAGAACAGAACATAATAGAATAGAATAGAACAGAACAGAATAGAACAGAATAGAATAGAATACAACAGAACATAACAGAATAGAATAGAATACAACAGAACAGAATATAATAGAACAGAATAGAATAGAATACAACAGAACAGAATAGAATACAACAGAACAGAATAGAACAGAACAGAATACAACAGAACAGAATAGAATAGAACAGAATATAATAGAATAGAATAGAATACAACAGAACAGAATAGAATAGAACAGAATAGAATAGAATACAACAGAACAGAATAGAATAGAATAGAATACAACAGAACAGAATAGAATACAACAGAACAGAATAGAATAGAACAGAATACAACAGAACAGAACAGAATAGAATAGAATACAACAGAACAGAATAGAATACAACAGAATAGAATACAACAGAACAGAATAGAATACAACAGAACAGAATATAATATAATATAATAGAATAGAACAGAATAGAATAGAATACAACAGAACATAATAGAATACAACAGAACAGAATAGAATAGAATATAATAGAATACAACAGAATAGAATAGAATACAACAGAACAGAATAGAATAGAACAGAATAGAATAGAATAGAACAGAACAGAATAGAATACAACAGAATAGAATATAATAGAATACAACAGAACAGAATAGAATAGAATAGAATACAACAGAATAGAATAGAATACAACAGAACAGAATATAATAGAACAGAATAGAATACAACAGAACAGAATAGAATACAACAGAACAGAATATAATAGAATATAATAGAATAGAACAGAATAGAATAGAATACAACAGAACATAATATAATACAACAGAACAGAATAGAATAGAATACAACAGAATAGAACAGAATAGAATAGAATAGAACAGAACAGAACAGAATAGAATACAACAGAATAGAATATAATAGAATACAACAGAACAGAATAGAACAGAATAGAATAGAATACAACAGAATAGAATAGAATACAACAGAACAGAATATAATAGAACAGAATAGAATACAACAGAACAGAATAGAATACAACAGAATATAATAGAATAGAATACAACAGAACAGAATAGAATACAACAGAATAGAATAGAATACAACAGAACAGAATATAATAGAACAGAATAGAATACAACAGAACAGAATAGAATACAACAGAATATAATAGAATAGAATACAACAGAACAGAATAGAATAGAATACAACAGAACAGAATAGAATACAACAGAATATAATAGAATACAACAGAACAGAACAGAATAGAATAGAATAGAATAGAATAGAATAGAATAGAATAGAATAGAATAGAACAGAACAGAACAGAGATGAGTAGTTAGTTTCTGACCGAGTTCTCCAGGTCCATGTAGGGCGTGTTGCACCTCACAGAGGCGTCTTCTACATGCTGGCAGTCCTCTGAGGTTATGTTCTTAAAGACACAGTTCCACATCGACTTCTCCGTCCCCAGACACTGGACCTCATTCATGTGGATAGGACCCATCCCTAAAGACACACAGACACACAGACAGACAGACAGACACACACCAGTGGTGGTCGGTGCCGTTTAAGATGAGGGAGGATGATATTCTTTTTAAATGAACATGGCCTTATTTCTATTAAAGCATATTGGATGACAGTCATTCATATTCCATTCACCCAGTTCAATGTAACAGCGATAGGTTTAGGCTACTACATGATACTCAAATTTTCCCTATACCCATCATGAGGTTGCTACAACCTAGCCTATGAATGAAAGTTTACAACGTAGGTGCACACAGGTCGAGATAATTTTGAGTAATCAAGGTGACAGACAGTGACACATTCAATACTGCCTTTCACACTCTGGCCTGCATCTAGCGGATCTAGGGTTGTAATCATTAGTCCAACAGTTGCAAACAAGAGTTTCTATTGGACAGATTCAGGTATGTTTATCCCTGTTTCGTTCCGTTTGCATCTGTTTAAGAAATGTTTTTCAACAGAATCGGCGGAATGAATACACCCCTGATCACTCGCAAACACAGTTCACTTTCATACCAGACACATACAAACAGCTCGTTGTGTATATAATTCCTTCTCGCATCAATCTATGCGTTCTCCTCCTCTCACCTTTTCCCTTCGCTGGTGGACTTCAGTGCACAACACATCAGCTGTCTGTGACCAGGCAAAAAAAAAAGTTCCAAGCCAAACCTCCATATCATGACTGCTAACTGCTACACACAGCCTACATCATTGTGACGTCAACATAGCGTTAGTAAACCTGCTACAGTCAGCAGAACAGTGTAGTCAGCAGAACAGTGTAGTCAGCAGAACAGTGTAGTCAGCAGAACAGTGTAGTCAGCAGAACAGTGTAGTCAGCAGCACAGTGTAGTCAGCAGAACAGTGTAGTCAGCAGAACAGTGTAGTCAGCAGAACAGTGTAGTCAGCAGAACAGTGTAGTCAGCAGAACAGTGTAGTCAACAGAACAGTGTAGTCAGCAGAACAGTGTAGTCAGCAGAACAGTGTAGTCAGCAGAACAGTGTAGTCAGCAGAACAGTGTAGTCAGCAGAACAGTGTAGTCAGCAGCACAGTGTAGTCAGCAGAACAGTGTAGTCAGCAGCACAGTGTAGTCAGCAGAACAGTGTAGTCAGCAGCACAGTGTAGTCAGCAGAACAGTGTAGTCAGCAGAACAGTGTAGTCAGCAGAACAGTGTAGTCAGCAGAACAGTGTAGTCAGCAGCACAGTGTAGTCAGCAGCACAGTGTAGTCAGCAGCAAGCAGTTTAGCGGTTACACCAGCCGGCCCAGGTGGCAATGAACTAATAAAGCCAAAAGCTGAACTTGACCTTCCAGTGTTGGATAGCCATAGCCAGCTAGCTAACATAGCATCCCTCTCTGTTTGAGCCGGGTGTTTGAGTAAGCTAAACTAGCTAGTTGCATTTGTCACTAACTAAGTTAGTGAAAGTGAAAAGAATATGTACTACAAAATATAGAGCTCTCTCTCTCTCTCTCTCTCTCCTTAATTTTGTAATAAATTAATTTGTTAAACTGTTCAATTCTTGTCTTTCTCTCTCTTTGAGTCAACTACTCACCACATTTTATGCACTGCAGTGCCAGCTAGCTGTAGCTTATGCTTTCAGTACTATAATCAATTTCTGATCCTTTGATTGGGTGGACAACATGTCAGTTCATGCTGCAAGAGCTCTGATAGGTTGGAGGACGTCCTCTGGAAGTTGTGATAACTACTGTGTAAGTCTATGGAAGCGGGTGAGAACCACGAGCTTCCTAGGTTTTGTATTGAAGTCAATGTACCCAGAGGAGGACGGAAGCTAGCTGTCCTCCGGGTACACCATGGTGCTACCCTACAGTGCGGTTGAGGCTACTGTAGACCTTCACTGCAAAACAGTGTGTTTTAATCAATTATTTGGTGACATGTGAATATATTTAGTATAGTTTTATCTAAAAAGGATACCTTTTTTAATGTTCACTATTTTTATTTTTATGAAATTCACTGAGGAGGATGGTCCTCCCCTTCCTCCTCTGAGGAGCCTCCACTGACACACACTGACACACACTTCCACAATCAGTATTTAACATACATGAATCCCTAATGAGAAGCCCACAGCACACACTGCCTTATTCACTTGACTCTGTTCACTACATTGTCAATGAGTTTGGTTTTGGAGCCACATCCTAAGTTGTTTTTCAGTAAACATGTATTTCTCTAACATAAACTCATGAAGACGAGGCAGCTCCTTAATGACCATGTCAAGCTACGAACAGTAGCATCGTTAGCTCATCAACGTCAACAGTCTGTATAATACTGTAGTCTGTCACCAGAGACTGGTATAATACCGTAGTCTGTCACCAGAGACTGGTATAATACCGTAGTCTGTCACCAGAGACTGGTATAATACCGTAGTCTGTCACCAGAGACTGGTATAATACTGTAGTCTGTCACCAGAGACTGGTATAATACTGTAGTCTGTCACCAGAGACTGGTATAATACTGTAGTCTGTCACCAGAGACTGGTATAATACTGTAGTCTGTCACCAGAGACTGGTATAATACTGTAGTCTGTCACCAGAGACTGGTATAATACTGTAGTCTGTCACCAGAGACTGGTATAATACTGTAGTCTGTCACCAGAGACTGGTATAATACTGTAGTCTGTCACCAGAGACTGGTATAATACTGTAGTCTGTCACCAGAGACTGGTATAATACTGTAGTCTGTCACCAGAGACTGGTATAATACTGTAGTCTGTCACCAGAGACTGGTATAATACTGTAGTCTGTCACCAGAGACTGGTATAATACTGTAGTCTGTCACCAGAGACTGGTATAATACTGTAGTCTGTCACCAGAGACTGGTATAATACTGTAGTCTGTCCAGAGACTGGTATAATACTGTAGTCTGTCACCAGAGACTGGTATAATACTGTAGTCTGTCCAGAGACTGGTATAATACTGTAGTCTGTCACCAGAGACTGGTATAATACTGTAGTCTGTCACCAGAGACTGGTATAATACTGTAGTCTGTCCAGAGACTGGTATAATACTGTAGTCTGTCACCAAAGACTGGTATAATACTGTAGTCTGTCACCAGAGACTGGTATAATACTGTAGTCTGTCACCAGAGACTGGTATAATACTGTAGTCTGTCACCAGAGACTGGTATAATACTGTAGTCTGTCACCAGAGACTGGTATAATACTGTAGTCTGTCACCAGAGACTGGTATAATACTGTAGTCTGTCCAGAGACTGGTATAATACTGTAGTCTGTCACCAGAGACTGGTATAATACTGTAGTCTGTCACCAGAGACTGGTATAATACTGTAGTCTGTCACCAGAGACTGGTATAATACTGTAGTCTGTCCAGAGACTGGTATAATACTGTAGTCTGTCACCAGAGACTGGTATAATACTGTAGTCTGTCACCAGAGACTGGTATAATACTGTAGTCTGTCACCAGAGACTGGTATAATACTGTAGTCTGTCACCAGAGACTGGTATAATACTGTAGTCTGTCACCAGAGACTGGTATAATACTGTAGTCTGTCCAGAGACTGGTATAATACCGTAGTCTGTCACCAGAGACTGGTATAATACTGTAGTCTGTCACCAGAGACTGGTATAATACCGTAGTCTGTCACCAGAGACTGGTATAATACTGTAGTCTGTCACCAGAGACTGGTATAATACCGTAGTCTGTCACCAGAGACTGGTATAATACTGTAGTCTGTCACCAGAGACTGGTATAATACTGTAGTCTGTCACCAGAGACTGGTATAATACTGTAGTCTGTCCAGAGACTGGTATAATACTGTAGTCTGTCACCAGAGACTGGTATAATACCGTAGTCTGTCACCAGAGACTGGTATAATACTGTAGTCTGTCACCAGAGACTGGTATAATACTGTAGTCTGTCACCAGAGACTGGTATAATACTGTAGTCTGTCACCAGAGACTGGTATAATACCGTAGTCTGTCACCAGAGACTGGTATAATACCGTAGTCTGTCACCAGAGACTGGTATAATACTGTAGTCTGTCCAGAGACTGGTATAATACCGTAGTCTGTCACCAGAGACTGGTATAATACTGTAGTCTGTCACCAGAGACTGGTATAATACCGTAGTCTGTCACAAGAGACTGGTATAATACTGTAGTCTGTCACCAGAGACTGGTATAATACTGTAGTCTGTCACCAGAGACTGGTATAATACTGTAGTCTGTCACCAGAGACTGGTATAATACTGTAGTCTGTCACCAGAGACTGGTATAATACTGTAGTCTGTCACCAGAGACTGGTATAATACTGTAGTCTGTCACCAGAGACTGGTATAATACTGTAGTCTGTCACCAGAGACTGGTATAATACTGTAGTCTGTCCAGAGACTGGTATAATACTGTAGTCTGTCACCAGAGACTGGTATAATACTGTAGTCTGTCACCAGAGACTGGTATAATACCGTAGTCTGTCCAGAGACTGGTATAATACCGTAGTCTGTCACCAGAGACTGGTATAATACCGTAGTCTGTCACCAGAGACTGGTATAATACTGTAGTCTGTCACCAGAGACTGGTATAATACTGTAGTCTGTCACCAGAGACTGGTATAATACTGTAGTCTGTCACCAGAGACTGGTATAATACCGTAGTCTGTCACCAGAGACTGGTATAATACTGTAGTCTGTCACCAGAGACTGGTATAATACTGTAGTCTGTCACCAGAGACTGGTATAATACTGTAGTCTGTCACCAGAGACTGGTATAATACTGTAGTCTGTCACCAGAGACTGGTATAATACTGTAGTCTGTCACCAGAGACTGGTATAATACTGTAGTCTGTCACCAGAGACTGGTATAATACTGTAGTCTGTCACCAGAGACTGGTATAATACTGTAGTCTGTCACCAGAGACTGGTATAATACTGTAGTCTGTCACCAGAGACTGGTATAATACTGTAGTCTGTCACAAGAGACTGGTATAATACCGTAGTCTGTCACCAGAGACTGGTATAATACCGTAGTCTGTCACCAGAGACTGGTATAATACCGTAGTCTGTCACCAGAGACTGGTATAATACTGTAGTCTGTCACCAGAGACTGGTATAATACCGTAGTCTGTCACCAGAGACTGGTATAATACTGTAGTCTGTCACCAGAGACTGGTATAATACTGTAGTCTGTCACCAGAGACTGGTATAATACTGTAGTCTGTCACCAGAGACTGGTATAATACTGTAGTCTGTCACCAGAGACTGGTATAATACCGTAGTCTGTCACCAGAGACTGGTATAATACTGTAGTCTGTCACCAGAGACTGGTATAATACTGTAGTCTGTCACCAGAGACTGGTATAATACTGTAGTCTGTCACCAGAGACTGGTATAATACTGTAGTCTGTCACCAGAGACTGGTATAATACTGTAGTCTGTCCAGAGACTGGTATAATACTGTAGTCTGTCACCAGAGACTGGTATAATACTGTAGTCTGTCCAGAGACTGGTATAATACTGTAGTCTGTCACCAGAGACTGGTATAATACTGTAGTCTGTCACCAGAGACTGGTATAATACTGTAGTCTGTCACCAGAGACTGGTATAATACCGTAGTCTGTCACCAGAGACTGGTATAATACTGTAGTCTGTCACCAGAGACTGGTATAATACTGTAGTCTGTCACCAGAGACTGGTATAATACTGTAGTCTGTCACCAGAGACTGGTATAATACCGTAGTCTGTCACCAGAGACTGGTATAATACCGTAGTCTGTCACCAGAGACTGGTATAATACTGTAGTCTGTCACCAGAGACTGGTATAATACTGTAGTCTGTCACCAGAGACTGGTATAATACTGTAGTCTGTCACCAGAGACTGGTATAATACTGTAGTCTGTCACCAGAGACTGGTATAATACCGTAGTCTGTCACCAGAGACTGGTATAATACTGTAGTCTGTCACCAGAGACTGGTATAATACTGTAGTCTGTCACCAGAGACTGGTATAATACTGTAGTCTGTCACCAGAGACTGGTATAATACTGTAGTCTGTCACCAGAGACTGGTATAATACTGTAGTCTGTCCAGAGACTGGTATAATACTGTAGTCTGTCCAGAGACTGGTATAATACTGTAGTCTGTCACCAGAGACTGGTATAATACTGTAGTCTGTCACCAGAGACTGGTATAATACTGTAGTCTGTCACCAGAGACTGGTATAATACTGTAGTCTGTCCAGAGACTGGTATAATACTGTAGTCTGTCACCAGAGACTGGTATAATACTGTAGTCTGTCACCAGAGACTGGTATAATACTGTAGTCTGTCACCAGAGACTGGTATAATACCGTAGTCTGTCACCAGAGACTGGTATAATACTGTAGTCTGTCACCAGAGACTGGTATAATACTGTAGTCTGTCACCAGAGACTGGTATAATACTGTAGTCTGTCACCAGAGACTGGTATAATACCGTAGTCTGTCACCAGAGACTGGTATAATACCGTAGTCTGTCACCAGAGACTGGTATAATACTGTAGTCTGTCACCAGAGACTGGTATAATACTGTAGTCTGTCACCAGAGACTGGTATAATACTGTAGTCTGTCACCAGAGACTGGTATAATACTGTAGTCTGTCACCAGAGACTGGTATAATACTGTAGTCTGTCACCAGAGACTGGTATAATACCGTAGTCTGTCACCAGAGACTGGTATAATACCGTAGTCTGTCACCAGAGAATGGTAGAATACTGTAGTCTGTCACCAGAGACTGGTATAATACCGTAGTCTGTCACCAGAGACTGGTATAATACCGTAGTCTGTCACCAGAGACTGGTATAATACCGTAGTCTGTCACCAGAGACTGGTATAATACCGTAGTCTGTCACCAGAGACTGGTATAATACCGTAGTCTGTCACCAGAGACTGGTATAATACTGTAGTCTGTCACCAGAGACTGGTATAATACTGCAGTCTGTCACCAGAGACTGGTATAATACTGTAGTCTGTCACCAGAGACTGGTATAATACTGTAGTCTGTCACCAGAGACTGGTATAATACTGTAGTCTGTCACCAGAGACTGGTATAATACCGTAGTCTGTCACCAGAGACTGGTATAATACTGCAGTCTGTCACCAGAGACTGGTATAATACTGTAGTCTGTCACCAGAGACTGGTATAATACCGTAGTCTTTCACCAGAGACTGGTATAATACTGTAGTCTGTCACCAGAGACTGGTATAATACCGTAGTCTGTCACCAGAGACTGGTATAATACTGTAGTCTGTCACCAGAGACTGGTATAATACCGTAGTCTGTCACCAGAGACTGGTATAATACTGTAGTCTGTCACCAGAGACTGGTATAATACTGTAGTCTGTCACCAGAGACTGGTATAATACCGTAGTCTGTCACCAGAGACTGGTATAATACCGTAGTCTGTCACCAGAGACTGGTATAATACTGTAGTCTGTCACCAGAACTGGTATAATACCGTAGTCTGTCACCAGAGACTGGTATAATACTGTAGTCTGTCACCAGAGACTGGTATAATACTGTAGTCTGTCACCAGAGACTGGTATAATACTGTAGTCTGTCACCAGAGACTGGTATAATACTGTAGTCTGTCACCAGAGACTGGTATAATACCGTAGTCTGTCACCAGAGACTGGTATAATACCGTAGTCTGTCACCAGAGACTGGTATAATACTGTAGTCTGTCACCAGAGACTGGTATAATACTGTAGTCTGTCCAGAGACTGGTATAATACTGTAGTCTGTCACCAGAGACTGGTATAATACTGTAGTCTGTCACCAGAGACTGGTATAATACTGTAGTCTGTCCAGAGACTGGTATAATACTGTAGTCTGTCACCAGAGACTGGTATAATACTGTAGTCTGTCACCAGAGACTGGTATAATACTGTAGTCTGTCCAGAGACTGGTATAATACCGTAGTCTGTCACCAGAGACTGGTATAATACCGTAGTCTGTCACCAGAGACTGGTATAATACTGTAGTCTGTCACCAGAGACTGGTATAATACTGTAGTCTGTCACCAGAGACTGGTATAATACTGTAGTCTGTCACCAGAGACTGGTATAATACTGTAGTCTGTCACCAGAGACTGGTATAATACTGTAGTCTGTCACCAGAGACTGGTATAATACTGTAGTCTGTCACCAGAGACTGGTATAATACTGTAGTCTGTCACCAGAGACTGGTATAATACTGTAGTATGTCACCAGAGACTGGTATAATACTGTAGTCTGTCACCAGAGACTGGTATAATACTGTAGTCTGTCACCAGAGACTGGTATAATACTGTAGTCTGTCACCAGAGACTGGTATAATACCGTAGTCTGTCACCAGAGACTGGTATAATACTGTAGTCTGTCACCAGAGACTGGTATAATACTGTAGTCTGTCACCAGAGACTGGTATAATACTGTAGTCTGTCACCAGAGACTGGTATAATACTGTAGTCTGTCACCAGAGACTGGTATAATACTGTAGTCTGTCACCAGAGACTGGTATAATACCGTAGTCTGTCACCAGAGACTGGTATAATACTGTAGTCTGTCACCAGAGACTGGTATAATACTGTAGTCTGTCACCAGAGACTGGTATAATACTGTAGTCTGTCACCAGAGACTGGTATAATACTGTAGTCTGTCCAGAGACTGGTATAATACTGTAGTCTGTCACCAGAGACTGGTATAATACTGTAGTCTGTCACCAGAGACTGGTATAATACTGTAGTCTGTCACCAGAGACTGGTATAATACCGTAGTCTGTCACCAGAGACTGGTATAATACCGTAGTCTGTCACCAGAGACTGGTATAATACTGTAGTCTGTCACCAGAGACTGGTATAATACCGTAGTCTGTCACCAGAGACTGGTATAATACTGTAGTCTGTCACCAGAGACTGGTATAATACTGCAGTCTGTCACCAGAGACTGGTATAATACTGTAGTCTGTCACCAGAGACTGGTATAATACCGTAGTCTGTCACCAGAGACTGGTATAATACTGTAGTCTGTCACCAGAGACTGGTATAATACTGCAGTCTGTCACCAGAGACTGGTATAATACCGTAGTCTGTCACCAGAGACTGGTATAATACTGTAGTCTGTCACCAGAGACTGGTATAATACTGTAGTCTGTCACCAGAGACTGGTATAATACTGTAGTCTGTCACCAGAGACTGGTATAATACTGTAGTCTGTCACCAGAGACTGGTATAATACTGTAGTCTGTCACCAGAGACTGGTATAATACTGTAGTCTGTCACCAGAGACTGGTATAATACTGTAGTCTGTCACCAGAGACTGGTACCTGTTTAAACCAGATGACAACTTAACGACTTTCCATTTGGAAACTATGAGATGATTCCAAAAATCAAGTTTCAAATCCTTAATTTGATGTAATCAGTGGCTGTGTGTGTTCTGCACGGTCCCTCCAGACACTGAACCATACTAGGAATGTTCCGTTCTGAGCTACAGGGCTGGTGGTCTAGGGGTCATGACCTCAGAGATGGTGTAACAGGTCACAGACCACTGGTGATGGATAGCTAGGCTACTGCCTGAGACCCTGACTCAGAATACTATAGACTCTAAAGGCAGGTCTGTCTGTGACGCAGAATCTCAGTCTCCAGTATCTATGCTGTAATAGTCTATGTGCCGGGGGGGGGGCTAGGGTCAGTCTGTTATATCTGGTGTTATTCTCCTGTCTTATCTGGTGTCCGGTGTGAATTTAAGTATGCTCCCTCTAATTCTCTCTCTCTCCCTCCCCTCCCGGAGGACCTGAGCCCTAGGACCATGCCTCAGGACTACCTGGCCTGATGACTCCTGGCTGTCCCCAGTCCACCTGGTCGTGCTGCTGCTCCAGTTTCCACTCTTCTGCCTGCGGCTATGGAACCCTGACCTGTTCACCGGACGTGCTACCTTGTCCCAGACCTGCTGTTTTCAACTCTCTCTCTCTACCGCACCGGCTATGAAAAGCAAAGTGACGGTTATTCCTGATGTACTGACCTGTTGCAACCTCTACAACCACTGTGATTATTATTTGACCCTGCTGGTCATCTATGAACGTTTGAACATCTTGGAGAAAAATCTGGCCTTAATGGCCATGTACTGTTATAATCTCCACCCTTCACAGCCAGAAGGGGACTGGCCACCCCTCAGAGCCTGGTTCCTCTCTACCCAGTACAGCCAGAAGGGGACTGGCCACCCCTCAGAGCCTGGTTCCTCTCTACCCAGTACAGCCAGAAGAGGACTGGCCACCCCTCAGAGCCTGGTTCCTCTGGTCTACCCAGTACAGCCAGTAGAGGACTGGTCACCCCTCAGAGCCTGGTTCCTCTCTACCCAGTACAGCCAGAAGAGGACTGGCCACCCCTCAGAGCCTGGTTCCTCTCTAGGTTTCTTCCTAGGTTTCTGCCTTTCTAGGGAGTTTTTCCTAGCCCCCGTGCTTCTACATCTGCATTGCTGCTGTTTGGGGTTTTAGGCTGGGTTTCTGTATAGCACTTTGTGACATCTGCTGATGTAAAAAGGGCTTTATAAATATAATTTGATTGATTGATTGAATACTATAGAATTTAAAGGCAGGTCTGTATTTTACTAAGGCAGGACTGACACAGTTAAAGTTGACTTAAAACCATTGACATTCAACATGTACGCCACTTACACAAATGACTGATGATTGGCTGAAAGAAATTGATAATAAGAAGATTGTGGGGGCTGTTTTGTAGATATGTAGTGGTGTAATAATGTGTTGTATTGTAGATATGTAGTGGTGTAATAATGTGTTGTATTGTAGATATGTAGTGGTGTAATAATGTGTTGTATTGTAGATATGTAGTGGTGTAATAATGTGTTGTATTGTAGATATGTAGTGGTGTAATAATGTGTTGTATTGTAGATATGTAGTGGTGTAATAATGTGTTGTATTGTAGATATGTAGTGGTGTAATAATGTGTTGTATTGTAGATATGTAGTGGTGTAATAATGTGTTGTATTGTAGATATGTAGTGGTGTAATAATGTATTGTATTGTAGATATGTAGTGGTGTAATAATGTGTTGTATTGTAGATATGTAGTGGTGTAATAATGTGTTGTATTGTAGATATGTAGTGGTGTAATAATGTGTTGTATTGTAGATATGTAGTGGTGTAATTATGTGTTGTATTGTAGATATGTAGTGGTGTAATAATGTGTTGTATTGTAGATATGTAGTGGTGTAATAATGTGTTGTATTGTAGATATGTAGTGGTGTAATAATGTGTTGTATTGTAGATATGTAGTGGTGTAATAATGTATTGTATTGTAGATATGTAGTGGTGTAATAATGTGTTGTATTGTAGATATGTAGTGGTGTAATAATGTGTTGTATTGTAGATATGTAGTGGTGTAATAATGTGTTGTATTGTAGATATGTAGTGGTGTAATTATGTGTTGTATTGTAGATATGTAGTGGTGTAATAATGTGTTGTATTGTAGATATGTAGTGGTGTAATAATGTGTTGTATTGTAGATATGTAGTGGTGTAATAATGTGTTGTATTGTAGATATGTAGTGGTGTAATAATGTGTTGTATTGTAGATATGTAGTGGTGTAATAATGTGTTGTATTGTAGATATGTAGTGGTGTAATTATGTGTTGTATTGTAGATATGTAGTGGTGTAATAATGTGTTGTATTGTAGATATGTAGTGGTGTAATAATGTGTTGTATTGTAGATATGTAGTGGTGTAATAATGTGTTGTATTGTAGATATGTAGTGGTGTAATAATGTGTTGTATTGTAGATATGTAGTGGTGTAATAATGTGTTGTATTGTAGATATGTAGTGGTGTAATAATGTATTGTATTGTAGATATGTAGTGGTGTAATAATGTGTTGTATTGTAGATATGTAGTGGTGTAATAATGTGTTGTATTGTAGATATGTAGTGGTGTAATAATGTGTTGTATTGTAGATATGTAGTGGTGTAATAATGTGTTGTATTGTAGATATGTAGTGGTGTAATAATGTGTTGTATTGTAGATATGTAGTGGTGTAATAATGTGTTGTATTGTAGATATGTAGTGGTGTAATAATGTGTTGTATTGTAGATATGTAGTGGTGTAATAATGTGTTGTATTGTAGATATGTAGTGGTGTAATAATGTGTTGTATTGTAGATATGTAGTGGTGTAATAATGTGTTGTATTGTAGATATGTAGTGGTGTAATAATGTGTTGTATTGTAGATATGTAGTGGTGTAATAATGTGTTGTATTGTAGATATGTAGTGGTGTAATAATGTGTTGTATTGTAGATATGTAGTGGTGTAATAATGTGTTGTATTGTAGATATGTAGTGGTGTAATAATGTGTTGTATTGTAGATATGTAGTGGTGTAATAATGTGTTGTATTGTAGATATGTAGTGGTGTAATAATGTATTGTATTGTAGATATGTAGTGGTGTAATAATGTGTTGTATTGTAGATATGTAGTGGTGTAATAATGTGTTGTATTGTAGATATGTAGTGGTGTAATAATGTGTTGTATTGTAGATATGTAGTGGTGTAATTATGTGTTGTATTGTAGATATGTAGTGGTGTAATAATGTGTTGTATTGTAGATATGTAGTGGTGTAATAATGTGTTGTATTGTAGATATGTAGTGGTGTAATAATGTGTTGTATTGTATTGTATTGTATTTTAGGACCACTATTGTTTTCACTATATATTTTACCTCTTGGGGATGTTATTCGAAAACATAATGTTAACTTTCACTGCTATGCGGATGACACACAGCTGTACATTTCAATGAAACATGGTGAAGCCCCAAAATTGCCCTCGCTAGAAGCCTGTGTTTCAGACATAAGGAAGTGGATGGCTGAAAACTTTTTACTTTTAAACTCGGACAAAACAGAGATGCTTGTTCTAGGTCCCAAGAAACAAAGAGATCTTCTGTTAAATCTGACAATTCATCTTGATGGTTGTAAAGTCGTCTCAAATAAAACTGTGAAGGACCTCGGCGTTACTCTTGACCCTGATCTCTCTTTTGACGAACATATCAAGACTGTTTCAAGGACAGCTTTTTTCCATCTACGTAACATTGCAAAAATCAGAAATTTTCTGTCCAAAAATGATGCAGAAAAATTAATCCATGCATTTGTTACTTCTAGGTTAGACTACTGCAATGCTCTATTTTCCGGCTACCCGGATAAAGCACTAAATAAACTTCAGTTAGTGCTAAATACGGCTGCTAGAATCCTGACTAGAACCAAGAAATTTGATCATATTACTCCAGTGCTAGCTTCCCTACACTGGCTTCCTGTTAAGGCAAGGGCTGATTTCAAGGTTTTACTGTTAACCTATAAAGCGTTACATGGGCTTGCTCCTACCTATCTTTCCGAGTTGGTCCTGCCGTACATACCAATACGTACGCTACGGTCACAAGACGCAGGCCTCCTAATTGTCCCTAGAATTTCTAAGCAAACAGCGGGAGGCAGGGCTTTCTCCTATAGATCTCCATTTTTATGGAACAGTCTGCCTACCCATGTGAGAGACGCAGACTCGGTCTCAACCTTTAAGTCTTTACTGAAGACTTATCTCTTCAGTAGGTCATATGATTGAGTGTAGTCTGGCCCAGGAGTGTGAAGGTGAACGGAAAGGCTCTGGAGCAACGAACAGCCCTTGCTGTCTCTGCCAGGCCGGTTCCCCTCTCCACTGGGGTTCTCTGCCTCTAACCCTGTTGCAGGGGCTGAGTCACTGGCTTGCTGGTGCTCTTTCATGCCGTCCCTGGGAGGGGTGCGTCACTTGAGTGGGTTGAGTTACTGACGTGATCTTCCTGTCTGGGTTGGCGCCCCCCCTTGGTTTGTGCTGTGGTGGAGACCTCTGTGGGCTATACTCGGCCTTGTCTCAGGATTGTAAGTTGGTGGTTGAGGATATCCCTCTAGTGGTGCGGGGGCTGTGCTTTGGCAGAGTGGGTGGGGTTATATCCTTCCTGTTTGGCCCTGTCCGGGGGTTTCTTCGGATGGGGCCACAGTGTCTCCGGACCGCTCCTGTCTCAGCCTCCAGTATTTATGCTGCAGTAGTTTATGTGTCGGGGGGCTGGGGTTAGTTGGTTATACCTGGAGTACTTCTCCTGTCTTATCCAGTGTCCTGTGTGAATTTAAGTATGCTCTCTCTAATTCTCTCGTTCTCTCTTTCTCTCTGAGAACCTGAGCCCTAGGACCATACGTCAGGACTACCGGGCATGATGACACCTTGCTGTCCCCAGTCCGCCTGGCCTTGCTGCTATTCCAGTTTCAACTGTTCTGCCTGCGGTTACGAAACCCCTACCTGTCCCAGACCTGCTGTTTTCAACTCTTAATGATCGGCTATGAAAAGCCAACTGAGAGACCTGAGCCCTAGGACCATACGTCGGGACTACCGGCCGTGGTGACTCCTTGCTGTCCCCAGTCCGCCTGGCCTTGCTGCTATTCCAGTTTCAACTGTTCTGCCTGCGGTTATGGAACCCCTACCTGTCCCAGACCTGCTGTTTTCAACTCTTAATGATCGGCTATGAAAAGCCAACTGAGATTTATTCCTGATTATTATTTGACCATGCTTGTCACTTATGAACATTTTTGAACATCTTGGCATGGTTCTGTTATAATCTTCACCCGGCACAGCCAGAAGAGGACTGGCCACCCCTCATAGCCTGGTTCCTCTCTAGGTTTCTTCCTAGGTTTTCGCCTTTCTAGGGAGTTTTTCCTAGCCACCGTGCTTCTACACCTGCATTACTAGCTGTTTGGGGTTTTAGGCTGGGTTTCTGTACAGCACTTCGAGATATTAGCTGATGTAAGAAGGGCTATATAAAATAAAATTGATTGATTGATTGATTGAGTGTAATAATGTGTTGTATTGTAGATATGTAGTGGTGTAATAATGTGTTGTATTGTAGATATGTAGTGGTGTAATAATGTGTTGTATTGTAGATATGTAGTGGTGTAATAATGTGTTGTATTGTAGATATGTAGTGGTGTAATAATGTGTTGTATTGTAGATATGTAGTGGTGTAATGATGTGTTGTATTGTAGATATGTAGTGGTGTAATGATGTGTTGTATTGTAGATATGTAGTGGTGTAATAATGTGTTGTATTGTAGATATGTAGTGGTGTAATAATGTGTTGTATTGTAGATATGTAGTGGTGTAATAATGTGTTGTATTGTAGATATGTAGTGGTAGAGTAGTGGTGTAATAATGTGTTGTATTGTAGATATGTAGTGGTGTAATAATGTGTTGTATTGTAGATATGTAGTGGTGTAATAATGTGTTGTATTGTAGATATGTAGTGGTGTAATAATGTGTTGTATTGTAGATATGTAGTGGTGTAATAATGTGTTGTATTGTAGATATGTAGTGGTGTAATAATGTGTTGTATTGTAGATATGTAGTGGTGTAATAATGTGTTGTATTGTAGATATGTAGTGGTGTAATAATGTGTTGTATTGTAGATATGTAGTGGTAGAGTAGTGGTGTAATAATGTGTTGTATTGTAGATATGTAGTGGTGTAATAATGTGTTGTATTGTAGATATGTAGTGGTGTAATAATGTGTTGTATTGTAGATATGTAGTGGTGTAATAATGTGTTGTATTGTAGATATGTAGTGGTGTAATAATGTGTTGTATTGTAGATATGTAGTGGTGTAATAATGTGTTGTATTGTAGATATGTAGTGGTGTAATAATGTGTTGTATTGTAGATATGTAGTGGTGTAATAATGTGTTGTATTGTAGATATGTAGTGGTGTAATAATGTGTTGTATTGTAGATATGTAGTGGTGTAATAATGTGTTGTATTGTAGATATGTAGTGGTGTAATAATGTGTTGTATTGTAGATATGTAGTGGTGTAATAATGTGTTGTATTGTAGATATGTAGTGGTGTAATAATGTGTTGTATTGTAGATATGTAGTGGTGTAATAATGTGTTGTATTGTAGATATGTAGTGGTGTAATAATGTGTTGTATTGTAGATATGTAGTGGTGTAATAATGTGTTGTATTGTAGATATGTAGTGGTGTAATAATGTGTTGTATTGTAGATATGTAGTGGTGTAATAATGTGTTGTATTGTAAATATGTAGTGGTGTAATAATGTGTTGTATTGTAGATATGTAGTGGTAGAGTAGTGGTGTAATAATGTGTTGTATTGTAGATATGTAGTGGTGTAATAATGTGTTGTATTGTAGATATGTAGTGGTGTAATAATGTGTTGTATTGTAGATATGTAGTGGTGTAATAATGTGTTGTATTGTAGATATGTAGTGGTGTAATAATGTGTTGTGGTCCAAACACCTCAAGGCATTTACATCACTAATATATACATGAATAGCCACTAGTCCGCTACCTGCTCCTCCCCAACTTTCACCTCCTCCACACTTATAAGACTAAACCACAGTGCTCAGTCCTCACCTTGTCCCATGCGAGCCCCAGTCAGGGCCTCCTTGGCGGATCCGAAGCCCAGCTCCCTGCACACCACGCTGGCTGACAGCAGGGTCCAACGGTCGTCACACACTGTGCCCCACTCATTGTTCCTCAGCACCTCCACTCTGCCCTCACCCAGCTTGGCACCACCCTTCAGCCTCACCGTACTCTGATGAGAGGAGAGAGGAGAGGAGAGGAGAGGGGAGGAGAGCAGAGGGGAGGGGAGGAGACACAGGGGAGGGGAGGAGACACAGGGGAGGGGAGGAGAGGGGAGGAGACACAGGGGAGGGGAGGAGACACAGGGGAGGGGAGGAGACACAGGGGAGGGGAGGAGACACAGGGAGGGGAGGAGACACAGGGGAGGGACACAGGGGAGGGGAGGGGACACAGGGGAGGGAGGAGATACAGGGGAGGGGAGGGGATGGGACACAGGGGAGGGGAGGAGACAAAGGGGAGGGGACACAGGGGAGGGGAGGAGACACAGGGGAGGGGAGGGGACACAGGGGAGGGGAGGAGACAAAGGGGAGGGGACACAGGGAGGGGAGGAGACAAAGGGGAGGGGAGGGGACACGGGGAGGGGAGGAGACAGGGGAGGGGAGGGGACACAGGGGAGGGGAGGAGACACAGGGGAGGGGAGGGGACACAGGGGAGGGGAGGAGACACAGGGGAGGGGACACAGGGGAGGGGAGGAGATACAGGGGAGGGGAGGGGACACAGGGGAGGGGAGGAGTCACAGGGTAGGGGAGGAGATACAGGGAGGGGAGGGGGGGAGACACAGGGGAGGGGACACAGGGGAGGGGGACACATGGGAGGGGATGGGAGGGGAGGGGAGGGAGACACAGGGGAGGGGGACACAGGGGAGGGGAGGAGACACAGGGGAGGGGACACAGGGGAGGGGAGGGGACACAGGGGGAGGGGAGGAGATACAGGGGAGGGGAGGAGACACAGGGGAGGGGAGGGGAGGAGACACGGGGGAGGGGAGGGGACACAGGGAGGGGAGGAGACACGGGGAGGGGAGGGGAGGAGACACAGGGAGGGGAGGGGAGGAGACACAGGGGAGGGGAGGGGAGGAGACACGGGGGGATGGAGATACAATAATCAGAAACTCTAGTTGAAGCTTCAAGTCTATTCCAATGAGATACAAATGCACGCGCAAACACACACACACACACACACACGCACACGCACACGCACACACACACACACACACACACACACACACACACACACAGGTACTTTACCGTGGTTTTCAGTTTCTTCTTCTTCAGTGCGTTTGTTCTGTACGTACTGTGGTCCAGGGACACAGCTGACCACGGCTGGCATGCCGCCCTTACAGGACCCTGTGGCATTACCTATGGAGGCAGATTAGACTCATATACAGACACTACAGTCAAAAGTTTGGACACACCTACTCATTCAAGGGTTTTTCTTTATTTTTACAATTTTTTACATTGTAGAATAATAGTGAAGACATAAACTATGAAATAACACATATGGAATCATGTAGTAACCAAAAAAGTGTTAAACAAAATATATTTGAGATTCTTCAAATAGCCACGCTTTGCCTTGATGACAGCTTTGCACACTCTTGGCATTCTCTCAACCAGCTTAATGAGGTAGTCACCTGGAATGCATTTCAATTAACAGGTGTGCCTTCTTAAAAGTTAATTTGTGGAATTTCTTTGAGCCAATCAGTTGAGTTGTGACAAGGTAGGGGGGGGTATACAGAATATAGCCCTATTTGGTAAAGACCAAGTCCATATTATGTCAAGAACAGCTCAAATAAGCAAAGAGAAACGACAGTCCATCATTACTTAAGACATGAAGGTCAGTCAATACGGTACATTTCAAGAACTTTAAAGTTTCTTCAAGTGCAGTCGCATAAACCATTAAGCGCTATGTTGAAACTGGCTTTCATGAGGACCGCCACAGGAATGGAAGACCCAGAGTTACCTCTGCTGCAGAGGATGAGTTCATTATAGTTACCAGCCTCAGAAATTGCAGCCCAAATAAATGCTTCAGAGAGTTCAAGTAACAGACACAACTCAACATCAAGTGTTCAGAGGAGACTGTGTGATTCAGGCCTTCATGGTCGAATTGCTGCAAAGAAACCACTACTAAAGGACACCAATAAGAGAAGAGACCTGCTTGGGCAAGAAACACGAACAATGAATATTAGACTAGTGGAAATGTGTCCTTTGGTCTGGAGTCCAAATTTGAGATTTTTGTTTCAACCGCTGTGTCTTTGTGAGATGCGGTGTGGGTGAACGGATGATCTCCGCATGTGTATTTCCCACCGCAAAGTATGGAGGAGGAGGTGTTATGGTGTGGGGGTGCTTTACTGGTGACACTGTCTGTGATTTATTTAGAATTCAAGGCACACTTAACCAGCATGGCTACCACAGCATTCTGCAGTGATATGCCATCCCATCTGGTTTGGATATAGTGGGACTATCATTTGTTTTTCAACAGGACAATGACCCAACACACCTCCAGGCTGTGTAAGGGCTATTTGACCAAGAAGGAGAGTTGATGGAGTGCTGCATCAGATGACCTGGCCTCCACAATCCCCCGACCTCAACCCAATTGAGATGGCTTGGGATGAGTCGGACCGCAGAGTGAAGGATAAGCAGGCAACAAGTGCTCAGCATATGTGGGAACTCCTTCAAGACTTTTGGAAAAGCATTCCAGGTGAAGCTGGTTGAGAGAATGCCAAGAGTGTGCAAAACTGTCATCAAGGCAAACCGTGCTATTATTAATATAAAATATATGTTGATTTGTTTAATGCTTTTTTGGTTACTAGATGATTCCATATGTGTTATTTCATAGTTTTGATGTCTTCACTATTATTCTACAATATAGAAAATAGTAAAAATAAAGAAAAACCCTTGAATGAGTAGGTGTATACAAACTTTTGACTGGTACTGTAAATACACAGAACATAACTCACAAATATGAACCAGGATCCATGAATATATTCAACATAGCTCAGAAATATGGTCTGATCATGGTGCTTATTTGTAGGGTATGTTCGATATATTTACACAATTCTGAGTCTAATCTCCTTCCATAATTACCCTTGTTGAACTCCATGGGGCAGGCTGCCAGGTGGACCTCAGTGCCAACACACGCCACAGAGTGCAGGAGGTACTGCTGCCTCTGACGCTCAGTGGTCAGTCTGAAGGAGGAGGAGGAGGAGGAGGAGGAGGAGGAGGGAGGAGCGGGAGGAGGAGGAGGGGGAGGAGGAGGAGGAGGTGGAGGAGGAGGAGAAGGAGGAGGAGGAGGAGTGGGAGGGGGAGGAGGAGGAGGAGGAGGAGGAGGAGCGGGAGGAGGGGGAGGAGGAGGAGGAGGAGGAGGAGGAGAAGGAGGAGGAGGAGGAGTGGAGGGGGAGGAGGAGGAGGAGTGGGAGAGGAGGAGCGGGAGAAGGAGGAGGAGGAGGAGGAGGAGGAGTGGGAGGAGGAGGAGGAGGAGGAGGAGTGGGAGGAGGAGGAGGAGGAGGAGGAGGAGCGGGAGAAGGAGGAGGAGGAGGAGGAGGAGGAGGAGGAGGAGGAGGGGGAGGAGGAGGAGGAGTGGAGGGGGAGGAGGAGGAGGAGGAGGAGCGGGAGAAGGAGGAGGAGGAGGAGGAGGAGGAGGAGTGGGAGGAGGAGGAGGAGGAGGAGGAGAGCGGGAGAAGGAGGAGGAGGAGGAGGAGTGGGGAGGGGGAGGAGGAGGAGGAGGAGGAGGGGGGAGAAGGAGGAGGAGGAGGAGGAGGAGTGGGAGGGGGAGGAGGAGGAGGAGTGGGAGGGGGAGGAGGAGGAGGAGGAGGAGGAGGAGGGGGAGGAGTGGAGGAAGGAGGAGGAGGAGGAGGAGGAGGAGGAGGAGGAGGAGGAGGAGGAGGAGGGAGGAAAAGGAGTGGGAGATACAGAAAAGAGTGGCTGTAGTCTGAAGAACTTGGCTGTGTGCATCAGGGTCGATTCCATAGCAGTACCGGTCAAATCAGAAAGTAAACCAAATTCCAAATTTCAGTGTACTTCCTGAACTTGCTTTGAATTTAAATGGTATTGACCCCAACCCTGGTGGACATTAGTGTTGTTATTATTCCCAGTTGTGTATCACTGATACTAAGTTTTTTTCAGTTCTTCATTTTATTGTTGAACCAGACACAGAGTCTGTTTGACTGTCAGCCAAGTGTAAAATGACGAAGTATATGTTTATAATTTGTATTTGTATGAACTATGAACTCCTAAATCCTTTTGAGTAACTTTTCAACAGAAGCTGTGTAGTTGGACGTCAAAACAACACTTTCACAGAAAACCTCTTAAAAAAGTGAAGTAACCTTTTGTCTTCGGTACAAAGCCTATTTTATTATTTGCGCTCCGACAGCCAAGATCCAACCTGGCTTAGCAATGTTTTATGCAGCATCTACCTGCATGTTTTCAACCACACATGAACAGGTCGTCATAAAATACTAATTTGTTCTTAATTGACTTACCAGTATAAATAAAGGTTAAATATTTTTGGGGATAAAACATTTATTTTGAAACTTACAAGCATCTACAGTAACCCCCCTGGACAGGAACTCCAATACCCCGAAACTATTTCACTTGACCACAGCCAGGGGCTGTCCTTGATTTGACCACAGGGTAACGTTGCTTTCTGCTGAGTAAATACAGCTTGGAGCAGGTAGGGTTGAGCAGGTAGGGTGTTGAGCAGGTAGGGTTGAACTGAGCTGGGCCCTACAGTACAGTAGGGTGCATCTCAAA
>NC_140005.1:1910379-2039949 GCF_964263955.1 Coregonus lavaretus
TCCATAATTACCCTTGTTGAACTCCATGGGCAGGCTGCCAGGTGACCTCAGTGCCAACACACGCCACAGAGTGCAGTGAGGTACTGCTGCCTCTGACGCTCAGTGGTCAGTCTGAAGGAGGAGGAGGAGGAGGAGGAGGAGGAGGAGGAGGAGCGGGAGGAGGAGGAGGGGGAGGAGGAAGGAGAGGAGGAGGAGGAGGAGGAGCGGGAGGAGGGGGAGGAGGAGGAGGAGGAGGAGGAGGAGGAGGAGGAGGAGGAGGGAGGGAGGAGGAGGAGTGGGAGGAGGAGGAGCGGGAGAGGAGGAGGAGGAGGAGGAGGAGGAGTGGGAGGAGGAGGAGGAGGAGGAGTGGGAGGAGGAGGAGGAGGAGGAGGAGCGGGAGAAGGAGGAGGAGGAGGAGGGAGGAGGAGGAGGAGGAGGAGGGGGAGGAGGAGGAGGAGTGGGGAGGGGGAGGAGGAGGAGGAGGAGGAGCGGGAGAAGGAGGAGGAGGAGGAGGAGGAGGAGGAGTGGGAGGAGGAGGAGGAGGAGGAGGAGCGGGAGAGGAGGAGGAGGAGGAGGAGTGGGGAGGGGGAGGAGGAGAGAGGAGGAGGGGGAGAAGGAGGAGGAGGAGGAAGGAGTGGGAGGGGGGAGGAGGAGGAGGAGTGGGAGGGGGAGGAGGAGGAGGAGGAGGAGAGGAGGGGGAGGAGTGGGAGAAGGAGGAGGAGGAGGAGGAGGAGGAGGAGGAGGAGAGGAGGGAGGAGGAGGAAAGGAGTGGGAGATACAGAAAAGAGTGGCTGTAGTCTGAAGAACTTGGCTGTGTGCATCAGGGTCGATTCCATTGCAGTACCGGTCAAATCAGAAAGTAAACCAAATTCCAAATTTCAGTGTACTTCCTGAACTGACTTGAATTTAAATGGTATTGACCCCAACCCTGGTGGACATTAGTGATGTTATTATTCCCAGTTGTGTATCACTGATACTAAGTTTTTCAGTTCTTCATTTTATTGTTGAACCAGACACAGAGTCTGTTTGACTGTCAGCCAAGTGTAAAATGACGAAAGTATATGTTTATAATTTGTATTTGTATGAACTATGAACTCCTAAATCCTTTTGAGTAACTTTTCAACAGAAGCTGTGTAGTTGGACGTCAAAACAACACTTTCACAGAAAACTCTTAAAAAAGTGAAGTAACCTTTTGTCTTCGGTACAAAGCCTATTTTATTATTTGCGCTCCGACAGCCAAGATCCAACCTGGCTTAGCAATGTTTTATGCAGCATCTACCTGCATGTTTTCAACCACACATGAACAGGTCGTCATAAAATACTAATTTGTTCTTAATTGACTTACCAGTATAAATAAAGGTTAAATATTTTTGGGGATAAAACATTTATTTGAACTTACAAGCATCTACAGTAACCCCCCTGGACAGGAACTCCAATACCCCGAAACTATTTCACTTGACCACAGCCAGGGCTGTCCTTGATTTGACCACAGGGTAACGTTGCTTTCTGCTGAGTAAATACAGCTTGGGAGCAGGTAGGGTTGAGCAGGTAGGGTTGAGCAGGTAGGGTTGAACTGAGCTGGGCCCTACAGTACAGTAGGGTGCATCTCAAATGGGACCTTATTCCCTATATGGTGCACTACAAAGTATTATAGGGAATAGGGTGCCATTTGGGACTCACACTAGTCTCAGAGCTCTGATTTAACTTTCACATTCCTGACCTGGACAGATTTATAGACCTGCTGGTTCCCTGTCACATTCCTGACCTGGACAGATTTATAGACCTGCTGGTTCCCTCTCACATTCCTGACCTGAACAGATATATAGACCTGCTGGTTCCCTGTCACATTCCTGACCTGAACAGATTTATAGACCTGCTGGTTCCCTCTCACATTCCTGACCTGAACAGATTTATAGACCTGCTGGTTCCCTCTCACATTCCTGACCTGAACAGATTTATAGACCTGCTGGTTCCCTGTCACATTCCTGACCTGAACAGATTTATAGACCTGCTGGTTCCCTCTCACATTCCTGACCTGAACAGATTTATAGACCTGCTGGTTCCCTGTCACATTCCTGACCTGAACAGATTTATAGACCTGCTGGTTCCCTCTCACATTCCTGACCTGAACAGATTTATAGACCTGCTGGTTCCCTCTCACATTCCTGACCTGGACAGATTTATAGACCTGCTGGTTCCCTCTCACATTCCTGACCTGAACAGATTTATAGACCTGCTGGTTCCTCTCACATTCCTGACCTGGACAGATTTATAGACCTGCTGGTTCCCTCTCACATTCCTGACCTGAACAGATTTATAGACCTGCTGGTTCCTCTCACATTCCTGACCTGAACAGATTTATAGACCTGCTGGTTCCCTCTCACATTCCTGACCTGAACAGATTTATAGACCTGCTGGTTCCCTCTCACATTCCTGACCTGGACAGATTTATAGACCTGCTGATTCCATCTCACATTCCTGACCTGGACAGATTTATAGACCTGCTGGTTCCCTCTCACATTCCTGACCTGAACAGATTTATAGACCTGCTGGTTCCCTCTCACATTCCTGACCTGGACAGATTTATAGACCTGCTGGTTCCCTGTCACATTCCTGACCTGGACAGATTTATAGACCTGCTGGTTCCCTGTCACATTCCTGACCTGGACAGATTTATAGACCTGCTGGTTCCCTCTCACATTCCTGACCTGAACAGATTTATAGACCTGCTGGTTCCCTCTCACATTCCTGACCTGGACAGATTTATAGACCTGCTGGTTCCCTCTCACATTCCTGACCTGAACAGATTTATAGACCTGCTGGTTCCCTCTCACATTCCTGACCTGAACAGATTTATAGACCTGCTGGTTCCCTCTCACATTCCTGACCTGAACAGATTTATAGACCTGCTGGTTCCCTCTCACATTCCTGACCTGAACAGATTTATAGACCTGCTGGTTCCCTCTCACATTCCTGACCTGAACAGATTTATAGACCTGCTGGTTCCTCTCACATTCCTGACCTGGACAGATTTATAGACCTGCTGGTTCCCTCTCACATTCCTGACCTGGACAGATTTATAGACCTGCTGGTTCCCTCTCACATTCCTGACCTGGACAGATTTATAGACCTGCTGGTTCCCTCTCACATTCCTGACCTGAACAGATTTATAGACCTGCTGGTTCCCTGTCACATTCCTGACCTGGACAGATTTATAGACCTGCTGGTTCCCTCTCACATTCCTGACCTGAACAGATTTATAGACCTGCTGGTTCCCTCTCACATTCCTGACCTGGACAGATTTATAGACCTGCTGGTTCCCTGTCACATTCCTGACCTGGACAGATTTATAGACCTGCTGGTTCCCTGTCACATTCCTGACCTGGACAGATTTATAGACCTGCTGGTTCCCTCTCACATTCCTGACCTGAACAGATTTATAGACCTGCTGGTTCCCTCTCACATTCCTGACCTGAACAGATTTATAGACCTGCTGGTTCCCTCTCACATTCCTGACCTGAACAGATTTATAGACCTGCTGGTTCCCTCTCACATTCCTGACCTGGACAGATTTATAGACCTGCTGGTTCCCTCTCACATTCCTGACCTGAACAGATTTATAGACCTGCTGGTTCCTCTCACATTCCTGACCTGGACAGATTTATAGACCTGCTGGTTCCCTCTCACATTCCTGACCTGGACAGATTTATAGACCTGCTGGTTCCCTCTCACATTCCTGACCTGAACAGATTTATAGACCTGCTGGTTCCTCTCACATTCCTGACCTGAACAGATTTATAGACCTGCTGGATCCCTGTCACATTCCTGACCTGGACAGATTTATAGACCTGCTGGTCACAATGCCCAGATGAACCAGGGAAATAATAAAATGTCACCCTATCCCCTACATAGCCCATAGGGCTCGGGTCAAAAGTAGTGCACTATTAAAGAAATAGGATGCCATTTGGGACGCAGCATGGTGAGCTGGGAAAGAATCAAACTGCCCACAGACACACAAAGACAACCATTTTTATACAGGAAGTTATTAAGGGGAAATAGCTGCTTGTGATTTTCGTTGACCTTTTGTTTAACACAGTGGTGAATGGTTTGGCACTAGCGTTAGCGTTAGCTTTAGCTTTGGGTGGCAGCCTGCAAAGTAAACATTGGTTAGATGATGATGATGATGATGATGGGAGAAAATATTAGTTAGTAACACACGTTCCCTTGTGTCACGCGTTCCCTTGTGTCACGCGTTCCCTTGTGTCACGCGTTCCCTTGTGTCACGCGTTCCCTTGTGTCACGCGTTCCCTTGTGTCACGCGTTCCCTTATGTGTTTTAGTACAACACAAAAGCACACCATTCATCGCATAAGTTAACAGAAGTTAACAGAGCATTGCATAACATTGGAAACATCAGAAATACCTTCAACACTAGCTAGGTTTTCATCCAATCGGCGCTCGACAGATTTTCATGCGAATATTCTAATATGCCCATTTTCCCACCAGAGATGTTTCCATCAAATTGACTTGTTGTGGATAAAAGGCTGTGTGAGGACGTAGTGCTCATAAAAATACCTTCTGTTGTTAAATTCCCCTGTACTGAATAAATAATACAAGTTAAATAGGTTTCAACTCTACTGATGGTTTAGTCAGAATAAATATGTTCTGTAGTGAATGAGCCTTGTCTGGTCTTGGCGCCGGCGCCCTATCCAGAAACAGTGGGGGTAGGCTACCTGCATGATGAGATCATTATGGACAAAGGAGGGAGATTATTTATATTTGTCAAACTGCAGCCAAGCATCGATCATCATGACACCAGAATAAGACCCTCAATATTTATTGGAAAGGAGCATCAAGCTCATCACCGTGCACTTTCACCACTTATTTCATCTGTAGTCTAATAAACTGCATGGTTTCCCGAGTCGTAGTGGGAGGACCTCACACCATATCGTCTCCAAGTTTACTTTGATATGATGGTTATTATATCAATATATGACATAATAAAATATATGATATCAATTATTATATCAATACATGAGCATATTGGCATCATTTCTCACATCATTTAATTTACCGACACAAAAAGATCCCACCTTGTCTAGCGTACTTTGTTTTGTTGACGTTTGGAAAGTTTACCGACAAATTGGCTGTTTCCATCAGGCCTGTCGTGACATTTCCTATCCGACATGAACTTTACTCACATAAAAAGGTTAGATGGAAACCTGGTTTATGTTGAACTAAGTTAAACTATAGAAATATAACTATGTTAAACTATAGAAATGCACATTCAAACATCAGAGGGCAGACTGACATTATTCACATAAAATGGGCTTTTCAAAAGGACTTAGAATATCTTCACAAAATGTAACACAGTTTTACATTTTTTCATCATATGTGTCAGCCTGAGCAATCTATGCCAATTAGATTTGTTGAGTTGCATTTGTGTGACTAGGAAAGGTTAAAGTTAAGAGTTAGATGAACTCACACCATGTTAGTGCTAGGATGAGGTTAGAGTTAGATGAACTCACACCATGTTAGTGCTAGGATGAGGTTAGAGTTAGATGAACTCACACCATGTTAGTGCTAGGATGAGGTTAGAGTTAGATGAACTCACACCATGTTAGTGCTAGGATGAGGTTAGAGTTAGATGAACTCACACCATGTTAGTGCTAGGATGAGGTTAGAGTTAGATGAACTCACACCATGTTAGTGCTAGGATGAGGTTAGAGTTAGATGAACTCACACCATGTTAGTGCTAGGATGAGAGGCAGTGAAAGCGAGCTGGGTAAAACGACTGTTTTACAAAGTTACTACTACTACTATGACCACTGCAGGCAACCCACTGTCAGAAACACAGACTGCATCCCAAATGGCACCCTATTCCCTACATAGTGCACTACTTTTAACCAGAGCCCTATGAACCCTGTATCTATGGACCCTAACACTATGGACCCTAACCCTATGGACCCTAACACTATGGGCCCTAACACTATGGACCCTAACACTATGGACCCTAACACTATGGACCCTAACACTATGGGCCCTAACACTATGGACCCTAACACTATGGACCCTAATCCTATGGACCCTAACACTATGGACCCTAACACTATTGAACCCTAACACTATGGACCCTAACCCTATGGGCCCTAACACTATGGACCCTAACACTATGGACCCTAACACTATGGACCCTAACACTATGGGCCCTAACCCTATGGACCCTAACACTATGGACCCTAATCCTATGGACCCTAACACTATGGACCCTAACACTATGGACCCTAACACTATGGACCCTAACACTATGGACCCTAACCCTATGGGCCCTAACACTATGGACCCTAACCCCCTGGACCCTAATACTATGGACCCTAACACTATGGACCCTAACACTATGGACCCTAACACTATGGACCCTAACACTATGGGCCCTAACCCTATGGGCCCTAACACTATGGACCCTAACACTATGGACCCTAACACTATGGGCCCTAACACTATGGACCCTAACCCCCTGGACCCTAACCCTATGGACCCTAACCCTATGGACCCTAACACTATGGACCCTAACACTATGGACCCTAACACTATGGGCCCTAACCCTATGGACCCTAACACTATGGACCCTGTATCTATGGACCCTAACACTATGGAACCTAACACTATGGACCCTAACACTATGGACCCTAACACTATGGGCCCTAACACTATGTACCCTAACACAATGGACCCTAACACTATGGACCCTAACACTATGGACCCTAGCACTATGGACCCTAACCCTATGGACCCTAACACTATGGACCCTGTATCTATGGACCCTAACCCTATGGACCCTAACACTATGGACCCTGTATCTATGGACCCTAACCCTATGGACCCTAACACTATGTACCCTAACACTATGGACCCTGTATCTATGGACCCTAACCCTATGGGCCCTAACACTATGGACCCTAACCCTATGGACTCTGGTCTATAGTAGTGCACTACATAGGGAGTAGGGTGCCGTTTGGGATGCAGCCTCAGTCTCTGGGGGGAGAAGGGCAGGACAGTGGGTTGTTCCCTGATGTACCTATTCCTGGCACCAGCAGAAACCTGAACCTTGGCTTTGGCCTCGCTCTCTGCTCTTCTCTTTCTCAGACGGTTTCTGTAACGGTAACATCACCAACCAATCACATAGACACTTGTGATGGTGAGCAGACGTTCACACACACACACACACACACACAGACACACACACGCAAGCTGTACACACACACGCACGCACGCACACCCACAAAAAATGATACACACACATGCATGGGCAGACACACACACGATAATACATGATAACAGCCGTAACACAGACAGTATGGTGCTGTGAGGTTTAGAGGAGAGCTGTACGGATACAGAGCATTCAGAAAGGATTCAGACCCTTAATACAGAGCATTCAGAAAGGATTCAGACCCTTAATACAGAGCATTCAGAAAGTATTCAGACCCTTAATACAGAGCATTCAGAAAGTATTCAGACCCTTAATACAGAGCATTCAGAAAGTATTCAGACCCTTAATACAGTGCATTCAGAAAGTATTCAGACCCTTAATACAGTGCATTCAGAAAGTATTCAGACCCTTAATACAGAGCATTCAGAAAGTATTCAGACCCTTAATACAGAGCATTCAGAAAGTATTCAGACCCTTAATACAGAGCATTCAGAAAGTATTCAGACCCTTAATACAGTGCATTCAGAAAGTATTCAGACCCTTAATACAGTGCATTCAGAAAGTATTCAGACCCTTAATACAGAGCATTCAGAAAGTATTCAGACCCTTAATACAGAGCATTCAGAAAGTATTCAGACCCTTAATACAGAGCATTCAGAAAGTATTCAGACCCTTAATACAGAGCATTCAGAAAGGATTCAGACCCTTAATACAGAGCATTCAGAAAGGATTCAGACCCTTAATACAGAGCATTCAGAAAGTATTCAGACCCTTAATACAGAGCATTCAGAAAGTATTCAGACCCTTAATACAGAGCATTCAGAAAGTATTCAGACCCTTAATACAGAGCATTCAGAAAGGATTCAGACCCTTAATACAGAGCATTCAGAAAGGATTCAGACCCTTAATACAGAGCATTCAGAAAGTATTCAGACCCTTAATACAGAGCATTCAGAAAGTATTCAGACCCTTAATACAGAGCATTCAGAAAGTATTCAGACCCTTAATACAGAGCATTCAGAAAGTATTCAGACCCTTAATACAGAGCATTCAGAAAGTATTCAGACCCTTAATACAGAGCATTCAGAAAGTATTCAGACCCTTAATACAGAGCATTCAGAAAGTATTCAGACCCTTAATACAGAGCATTCAGAAAGTATTCAGACCCTTAATACAGAGCATTCAGAAAGTATTCAGACCCTTAATACAGAGCATTCAGAAAGTATTCAGACCCTTAATACAGAGCATTCAGAAAGTATTCAGACCCTTAATACAGAGCATTCAGAAAGTATTCAGACCCTTAATACAGAGCATTCAGAAAGTATTCAGACCCCTTGACTTTTTCCACATGTTGTTACGTTACAACCTTATTCTAAAATGGATTCAATTGTTTTCTTTTCCCTCATCAATCTACACACAATACCCCATATTGACAAAGTGAAAACAGGTTTTTATTTTTTTAAGATCCTGAAATATTACATTTACATAAGTATTCAGACCCTTTACTCAGTACTTTGATGAAGCACCTTTGGCAACGATTACGAAATATAGTTAAGATGTTGTCAACCCCATCTGTTTTGCCCCATAGTTGCGCATGCGTCTGTTTTGTTGCTAAACAACCAACCCGTCTATAATCACTGATATGAGTGAATCCCTGCTACCTTCAGATGACGTCTGGACGTCGCTCTGGATAAGTTTGTCTACTAAATGACTAACGTACATTTAAAATGTAAAACTTACTTTACTTAAAATGTAATACTTACTTTATTTAAAATGGAAAACGTACTTTATTTCAAATGGGAAACTTACTTTATTTCAAATGGGAAACTTACTTTATTTCAAATGGGAAACTTACTTTATTTCAAATGGAAAACTTACTTTATTTCAAATGGAAAACTTACTTGTAGAAGTTCTTGTTGACCTTCCTCTCGTGGGGGAACCCCAGCATACCACAGATGACCCGGGTATTTTTGGGGGTCCACCCCACATCACAGATCTGGGCCCAGCCGTCCTTGTACTTAATCTCCACAACGCCCTCGGTGACGGGCATCTTCTTGGTGAACACCACCGGACGCAGACGCACCTTCTCCACCTTGTTCTCATCCACCTGCACCTGTAACGAGGGGTCAGGGGTCATACAGAGTGCTGGGGTGAGGCCTGTGACCTGCTGTGACACCTCAGAGCAATAAGACAGTTGTGTTAGTCTGATCCACCATCCTGACTCGTTTCATTAGAGGAACAGAATGGGATCTCTCGAGATCAGTATGGTCCAACGAGGCTAGTGTTACAGTGAGGGGAAAAAAGTATTTGATCCCCTGCTGATTTTGTACGTTTGCCCACTGACAAAGAAATGATCAGTCTATAATTTTAATGGTAGGTTTATTTGAACAGTGAGAAACAGAATAACAACAACAAAATCCAGAAAAAAGTCTCCAGACCTTAATCCCATAGAACATCTGTGGAGGGAGCTGAAGGTTCGAGTTGCCAAACGTCAGGCTCGAAACCTTAATGACTTGGAGAAGATCTGCAAAGAGGAGTGGGACAAAATCCCTCCTGAGATGTGTGCAAACCTGGTGGCCAACTACAAGAAACGTCTAACAAGCATGGGCGGTGTGTTCAATAGGGCGATATGGGCGACGCACTGCCAAACGGGAAAAGGAAGGGATTTTTTTTCTAATCAATTATATCACGGCAACAGTAGTTATCAGTGTTCACGTCTGATCTGCCAGCCACTAAATATCAAATCAGGCTAAAGTCGTGCTTCAAATGGCCCCGCCCGTTTTTGGGGCGATTTCAGTCAAGTTGAAAATCGCCCAGAAGTCTCTCATAGCCTGTCATGTAAAATCTATTTTTTTCAAATTTCAAAGCTTTCAATACATTCTCTATGGGTGTCTGTGGGCATGCACTTACGCGCTTTCGTCATACGTGACGTAACCATGAACGTAACTAAGACAATGGCGGCGAGCAGCGTCTCTGTTGTGACCTGCAGTGTGGCGTTATTTTATGTTTTTAATTTGTAGACTTAGTTTACAAACATTCTGCAAACATTCTGCTTTGAACTGATCTTTCGGTTTTGGACTGATCTTGTTGATCGTGTACATACCCGCTACGAACGGACTAAATAATGAAAACGCTGCAGGCAGCTGTAATCCCAATACAGCTGGGAGACTTGGCTGGATGACAGAGTCCCGGACAGAGAAGTGGAGCCGGCCACCTTCACCCTGGTCAGAGCGGACCGCGATCCTGGTAAGAGAGCGACTCTGTACCCCGACATTGAACTGCTTTCTGTGTCATTGCGACCTTACTATCAATTCAATTCAATTTAAGGGCTTTATTGGCATGGGAAACGTGTGTTAACATTGCCAAAGCAAGGGAAGTAGATAGTAAACAAAAGTGAAATAAACAATAAATATTAACAGTAAACATTACACTCAGAAGTTTCAAAAGAATAAAGACATTTCAAATGTCATATTATGTATATATACAGTGTTGTTACAATGTGCAAATAGTTAAAGTACAAATGGGAAAATAAATAAACATAAATATGGGTTGTATTTACAATGGTGTTTGTTCTTCACTGGTTGCCCTTTTCTTGTGGCAACAGGTCACAAATCTTGCAGCTGTGATGGCACACTGTGGTTTTTCACCCAGTAGATAAGGGAGTTTATCAAAATTGGGTTTGTTTTCGAATTCTTTGTGGATCTGTGTAACCTGAGGGAAATATGTGTCTCTAATATGGTCATACATTTGGCAGGAGGTTAGGAAGTGCAGCTCAGTTTCCACCTCATTTTGTGGGCAGTGTGCACATAGCCTGTCTTCTCTTGAGAGCCAGGTCTGCCTACGGCGGCCTTTCTCAATAGCAAGGCTATGGTCACTGAGTCTGTACATAGTCAAAGCTTTCCTTAAGTTTGGGTCAGTCACAGTGGTCAGGTATTCTGCCACTGTGTACTCTCTGTTTAGGGCCAAATAGCATTCTAGTTTGCTCTGTTTTTTTGTTTGTTCTTTCCAATGTGTCAAGTAATTCTCTTTTTGTTTTCTCATGATTTGGTTGGGTCTAATTGTGTTGTTGTTGTTGTTGTTGTTGTTGTTGTCCTGGGGCTGTGTGGGGTCTGTTTGTGTTTGTGAACAGAGGCCCAGGACAAGCTTACTTAGGGGACTCTTCTCCAAGTTCATCTCTCTGTAGGTGATGGCTTTGTTATGGAAGGTTTGGGAATCGCTTCCTTTTAAGTGGTTACTATCTGCCCCGTGAGTTCCCCCAATTGTTTGTTACCGTTGTGTACTGTTGATAATCACAAGTTTACTGGAGAACTGAGACCAAGTAGAGACTTTGGACAGGGTGGATATGGTATAATAAAGGCAGTTTATTCAGAGGTAAAGATATCTGGAATCGCGTGCACGGACTCGTTCGTGCACGCGAGTAAAGTAAAAGTGTCCTGTCTTAGGTCAGCTAGGATCACCACTCCTTGGCCACCTGCTGACAAGGCTGACAAGATAGGACTCTTTTGTCCATTGTTATAGGATAGGAACAGAAACAAACGCCCAACACAAAATGGGTCATGCACAAGATTTTAGTCAGACCAAGCTATAACATTATATATTTACTACGACAGTACATTCAACCAAAAGCTAATATAACAAAGGCATCAGAGATTATTTATAATCTGTCACAGAAACTGGAATCCATCTCCCCAGATCAGTCAATAAATGCTTCTGGTATTGACTTATATGCTGCCCCTGTCTTCATGTTGTTGCTGGACATATCTTTTTTTAAATGTGTGTAGGTCACCTAAATCATCAGAAAAATTGCCCCTCCTGAGAATTTTTTCAGGAGCCGCCACTGCTAACAAGGGTTTTGCCACCAAGTACTAAATCATGTTTTGCAGAGGGGTCAAATACTTATTTCCCTCATTAAAATGCAAATCAATTTATAACATTTTTGGCATGCGTTTTTCTGGATTATTTTGTTGTTATTCTGTCTCTCACTGTTCAAATAAACCTACCATTAAAATTATAGACTGATCATGTCTTTGTCAGTGGGCAAACGTACAAAATCAACAGCGGATCAAATACTTTTTTCCCTCACTGTATGTCTGTCAGTACAGTGGGGAAAAAAAGTATTTAGTCAGCCACCAATTGTGCAAGTTCTCCCACCTAAAAAGATGAGAGAGGCCTGTAATATTCATCATAGGTACACGTCAACTATGACAGACAAATTGAGAAAAAAAATTCCAGAAAATTACATTGTAGGATCAGTATCTGGATAACATGTGTGAAATGCTTGATAATGTATGTGATATCAACAGAGAGGTATATTTTCTGGGTGACCTAAATATTGCGTGTCTTTCATCAAGCTGCTCCCTTAAGAAAAAGCTTCAAACTTTATCCAGTGCCTGCAACCTGGTTCAGGTTATCAATCAACCTACCAGGGTAGTTACAAACAGCACAGGAATGAAATCATCAACATGTATTGATCACATCATACTAATGCTGCAGAGATTTGTTTGAAAGCAGTATCCAGATCCATCGGATGTAGTGATCACAATATAGTAGCCATATCTAGGAAAACCAAAGTTCCAAAGGCTGGGCCTAATATTGTGTATAAGAGGTCATACAATACGTTTTGTAGTGATTCCTATGTTGTTGATGTAAAGAATATTTGCTGCACTTGACACATTTATGAAATTGCTTATCCCAGTTACTAATAACCCATTATAGAAAATGACTGTAAAAACTGTGGTCCTCTGTAGCTCAGCTGGTAGAGCACGGCGCTTGTAACGCTAAGGTAGTGGGTTCGATCCCCGGGATCACCCATACACAAAAAAAATGTATGCACGCATGACTGTAAGTCGCTTTGGATAAAAGCGTCTGCTAAATGGCATATTATTATTTATTATTTAACTGTTAAATCCCCGTGGATTGATGAGGAATTGAAAAATTGTATGGTTGAGAGGGATGAGGCAAAAGGAATGGCAAATAAGTCTGGCTGCACAACCGATTGGCAAACATACTGCAAATTGAGAAATCATGTGACTAAACTGAATAAAAAGAAGAAGAAACTACACTATGAAACAAAGATAAATGACATAAAGAATGATAGTAAAAAGCTTTGAAGCACCTTAAATTACATTTTGGGGGAAAAGGCAAACTCAGCTCATTGAATTAGATGGCTCATTCATCACAAAACCGACTGATATTGCCAACTACTTCAAAGATTTTTTTCATTGCCAACATTAGCAAACCTAGGCATGACATACCAGCAACAAACGCTGAAACTACACATCCAAGTACAGTGGGGGAAAAAAGTATTTAGTCAGCCACCAATTGTGCAAGTTCTCCCACTTAAAAAGATGAGAGAGGCCTGTAATTTTCATCATAGGTACACGTCAACTATGACAGACAAAATGAGAAAAAAACATTGTAGGATTTTTAATGAATTTCTTTGCAAATTATGGTGGAAAATAAGTATTTGGTCACCTACAAACAAGCAAGATTTCTGGCCCTCACAGATATGTAACTTCTTCTTTAAGAGGCTCCTCTGTCCTCAACTCGTTACCTGTATTAATGGCAACTGTTTGAACTTGTTATCAGTATAAAAGACACCTGTTCACAACCTCAAACAGTCACACTCCAAACTCCACTATGGCCAAGACCAAAGAGCTGTCAAAGGACACCAGAAACAAAATTGTAGACCTGCACCAGGCTGGGAAGACTGAATCTGCAATAGGTAAGCAGCTTGGTTTGAAGAAATCAACTGTGGGAGCAATTATTAGGAAATGGAAGACATACAAGACCACTGATAATCTCCCTCGATCTGGGGCTCCACGCAAGATCTCACCCCGTGGGGTCAAAATGATCACAAGAACAGTGAGCAAAAATCCCAGAACCACACGGGAGACCTAGTGAATGACCTGCAGAGAGCTGGGACCAAAGTAACAAAGCCTACCATCAGTAACACACTACGCCACCAGGGACTCAAATCCTGCAGTGCTAGACGTGTCCCCCTGCTTAAGCCAGTACATGTCCAGGCCCGTCTGAAGTTTGCTAGAGTGAATTTGGATGATCCAGAAGAGGATTGGGAGAATGTCATATGGTCAGATGAAACCAAAATAGAACTTTTTGGTAAAAACTCAACTCGTCGTGTTTGGAGGACAAAGAATGCTGAGTTGCATCCAAAGAACACCATACCTACTGTGAAGCATGGGAGTGGAAACATCATGCTTTGGGGCAGTTTTTCTGCAAAGGGACCAGGACGACTGATCCGTGTAAAGAAAATAATGAATGGGGCCATGTATCGTGAGATTTTGAGTGAAAACCTCCTTCCATCAGCAAGGGCATTGAAGATGAAATGTGGCTGGGTCTTTCAGCATGACAATGATCCCAAACACACCGCCCGGGCAACGAAGGAGTGGCTTCGTAAGAAGCATTTCAAGGTCCTGGAGTGGCCTAGCCAGTCTCCAGATCTCAACCCCATAGAAAATCTTTGGAGGGAGTTGAAAGTCAGTGTTGCCCAGCCACAGCCCCAAAACATCACTGCTCTAGAGGAGATCTGCATGGAGGAATGGGCCAAAATACCAGCAACAGTGTGTGAAAACCTTGTGAAGACTTACAGAAAACGTTTGACCTGTGTCATTGCCAACAAAGGGTATATAACAAAGTATTGAGAAACTTTTGTTATTGACCAAATACTTATTTTCCACCATAATTTGCAAATAAATTCATTAAAAATCCTACAATGTGATTTTCTGGATTTTTTTTCCTGATTTTGTCTGCCATAGTTGACGTGTACCTATGATGAAAATTACAGGCCCCTCTCGTCTTTTTAAGTGGGAGATCTTGCACAATTGGTGGCTGACTAAATACTTTTTTTCCCCACTGTATGTCTCTGTTTACCATAGACGTCTTTATGTCTCTCCCAGTTACATGTGGCGCTGTGCTTGGGTGTTAAATGTTTACCATATCAGTCTACTTATAGACTCATATTAATCCACCAAAAACACAGTGTTCTATTAATCAGTAGGCCTAGTCACTGGCAAGGTCCCAAAAACACAGTGTTCTATTAATCAGTAGGCCTAGTCACTGGCAAGGTCCCAAAAACACAGTGTTCTATTAATCAGTAGGCCTAGTCACTGGCAAGGTCCCAAAAACACAGTGTTCTATTAATCAGTAGGCCTAGTCACTGGCAGGGTCCCAAAAACACAGTGTTATATTAATCAGTAGGCCTAGTCACTGGCAGGGTCCCAAAAACACAGTGTTATATTAATCAGTAGGCCTAGTCACTGGCAGCGTCCCAAATAGCATCCTAATCCCTATATAGTGCACTACTTTTGACCAGAGACCCACGGATAAGGCAATTCCAATTCTAAATGTTCCTCATTCAAAAGCATTGAATAGAATTAGAATGTCAATGTACTTCCTGAATTGACTGGAATTTAAATAGAATCTGACCCCAGCCCCGCCTACTGTGCATGACAATAAAATGTTAGGGCCTTACGTCGATGATGTTGGAGTCGACAAAACCAGGAAGCCTCTCGTCCTTGCAGATGACTCCAGCGTCCTCATCGTGTGTGCAGTCACTGTTGCCCCAGCCTCGAGACTTACACAGCTCAATGCTCTTCTCCCCTCCGTCACACTGCACATTATCCAGCCAGATCTTCCCTGCAGAGAGAATGGACAGACAGTCACTGGTAGTAACAACGTTTAAAGTGACCCTCCACTCTCCTTTTCACCTCATTTAACACCTGATTTACTTAACAAAAGGTACATCTCAACAGGTGGTCCAGGTATCCTCATGACGTGGCACAAGGGGGGGGTGGGGCTTCCTCTTTAATTATCTATTGCTCCTCCAGCAAAGGGGGAGGGCTGACGATGTCTCCAAGTTCCATCAGACCATCACCTTGAATGCCCTGCTCCTTTACGTCATTTAGCAGACGCTCTTATCCAGAGCGACTTACAGGAGCAATTAGGGTTAAGTGCCTTGCTTAAGGGCACATCGACAGATTTTTCACCTAGTCGGCTCGGGGATTAGAACCAGCGACCTTTCGGTTACTGGCACAACGCTCTTAACCACTAAGCTACCTGCCGCCCCAAAGTTTGCATTCTCTATTGCTCCTCCAGCAACGGGGGAGGGGCTGACGATGTCTCCAATTTCCATCAGACCATTACATTTAAATTTACATTTTAGTCATTTAGCAGACGCTCTTATCCAGAGCGACTTACAGTTAGTGAATACATATTTTTTTTTTATACTGGCCCCCCGTGGGAATCGAACCCACAACCCTGGCATTGCAAACGCCATGCTCTATCAACTGAGCTACATCCCTGCCGGCCATTCCCTCCCCTACCCTGGACGGCGCTGGGCCAATTGTGCGCCGCCCATGAGTCTCCCGGTCGCGGCCGGCTGCGACAGAGCCTGGATTCGAACCAGGATATAGTGGGACAGTTAGCACTGCGATGCAGTGCCTTAGACCACTGCGCCACTCAGGAGATCATTACCTTGAATGCTCCTTCAAGTTTGCAGTTGTCTAAAACATATGTTTGACCCTTTAGTGTGTGTACTTTACTGTATTTAAACCTGGGATATCACTTTTCAACAGGAAACGTCTTTAACATGACGCCATGCTCTGACACAACATAATCTACAGTGGGGAGAACAAGTATTTGATACACTGCCGATTTTGCAGGTTTTCCTACTTACAAAGCATGTAGTGATCTGTAATTTTTATCATAGGTACACTTCAACTGTGAGAGACGGAATCTAAAACAAACATCCAGAAAATCACATTGTATGATTTTTAAGTAATTAATTTGCATTTTATTGCATGACATAAGTATTTGATACATCAGAAAAGCAGAACTTAATATTTGGTACAGAAACCTTTGTTTGCAATTACAGAGATCATACGTTCCCTGTAGGTCTTGACCAGGTTTGCACACACTGCAGCAGGGATTTTGGCCCACTCCTCCATACAGACCTTCTCCAGATCCTTCAGGTTTCGGGGCTGTCGCTGGGCAATACGGACTTTCAGCTCCCTCCAAAGATTTTCTATTGGGTTCAGGTCTGGAGACTGGCTAGGCCACTCCAGGACCTTGAGATGCTTCTTATGGAGCCACTCCTTAGTTGCCCTGGCTGTGTTTCGGGTCGTTGTCATGCTGGAAGACCCAGCCATGACCCATCTTCAATGCTCTTACTGAGGGAAGGAGGTTGTAGGCCAAGATCTCGCGATACATGGCCCCATCCATCCTCCCCTCAATACGGTGCAGTCGTCCTGTCCCCTTTGCAGAAAAGCATCCCCAAAGAATGATGTTTCCACCTCCATGCTTCATGGTTGGGATGGTGCTCTTGGGGTTGTACTCATCCTTCTTCTTCCTCCAAACACGGCGAGTGGAGTTTAGACCAAAAAGCTCTATTTTTGTCTCATCAGACCACATGACCTTCTCCCATTCCTCCTTTGGATCATCCAGATGGTCATTGGCAAACTTCAGACGGGCCTGGACATGCGCTGGCTTGAGCAGAGGGACCTTGCGTGTGCTGCAGGATTTTAATCCATGACGGCGTAGTGTGTTACTAATGGTTTTCTTTGAGACTGTGGTCCCAGCTCTCTTCAGGTCATTGACCAGGTCCTGCCGTGTAGTTCTGGGCTGATCCCTCACCTTCCTCATGATCATTGATGCCCCACAAGGTGAGATCTTGCATGGAGCCCGAGACCGAGGGTGATTGACCGTCATCTTGAACTTCTTCCATTTTCTAATAATTGCGCCAACAGTTGTTGCCTTCTCACCAAGCTGCTTGCCTATTGTCCTGTAGCCCATCCCAGCCTTGTGCAGGTCTACAATTTTATCCCTGATGTCCTTACACAGCTCTCTGGTCTTGGTCATTGTGGAGAGGTTGGAGTCTGTTTGATTGAGTGTGTGGACAGGTGTCTTTTATACAGGTAACGAGTTCAAACAGGTGCAGTTAATACAGGTAATGAGTAGAGAACAGGAGGGCTTCTTAAAGAAAAAGTAACAGGTCTGTGAGTGCCGGAATTCTTAATGGTTGGTAGGTGATCAAATACTTATGTCATGCAATAAAATGCAAATTAACTACTTAAAAATCATACAATGTGATTTTCTGGATTTTTGTTTTAGATTCCTTCTCGCACAGTTGAAGTGTACCTATGATAAAAATTACAGACCTTTGTAAGTAGGAAAACCTGCAAAATCGGCAGTGTATCAAATACTTGTTCTCCCCACCGTATATTAATATATAAACAGAACATAATATATAATAATATTTAAACTGAATATAATATATAATAATATTTAAACTGAATATAATATATAATAATATATAAACAGAACATATTATATAATAATATTTAAACAGAATATAATATATAAACAGAACATAATAACATGTCATTTTGCAGATGCTTTTATCCAAAGCGATATATTTTTACGTATGGGTGGTCTCGGGAAACGAACCCACTATCCTGGCCGATGAGTTACAGAAGACCAGCTGAGTTACAGAGGACCAACTGAGCTACAGAGGACCAACTGAGTTACAGAGGACCAACTGAGTTACAGAGGACCAACTGAGTTAGAGGACCAACTGAGCTACAGAGGACCAACTGAGCTACAGAGGACCAACTGAGTTACAGAGGACCAACTGAGTTACAGAGGACCAACTGAGTTACAGAGGACCAACTGAGTTAGAGGACCAACTGAGTTACAGAGGACCAACTGAGCTACAGAGGACCAACTGAGCTACAGAGGACCAACTGAGTTACAGAGGACCAACTGAGTTACAGAGGACCAACTGAGCTACAGAGGACCAACTGAGTTACAGAGGACCAACTGAGCTACAGAGGACCAACTGAGTTACAGAGGACCAACTGAGTTACTGAGGACCAACTGAGTTACAGAGGACCAACTGAGCTACAGAGGACCAACTGAGTTACAGAGGACCAACTGAGTTACAGAGGACCAACTGAGTTACAGAAGACCAACTGAGTTACAGAGGACCAACTGAGTTACAGAGGACCAACTGAGCTACAGAGGACCAACTGAGTTACAGAGGACCAACTGAGCTACAGAAGACCAACTGAGTTAGAGGACCAACTGAGTTACAGAGGACCAACTGAGTTAGAGGACCAACTGAGTTACAGAGGACCAACTGAGTTACTGAGGACCAACTGAGTTAGAGGACCAACTGAGTTACAGAGGACCAACTGAGTTACTGAGGACCAACTGAGCTACAGAGGACCAACTGAGTTACAGAGGACCAACTGAGCTACAGAGGACCAACTGAGTTAGAGGACCAACTGAGCTACAGAGGACCAACTGAGTTACTGAGGACCAACTGAGTTACTGAGGACCAACTGAGTTACAGAGGACCAACTGAGTTACAGAGGACCAACTGAGTTACAGAGGACCAACTGAGTTACAGAGGACCAACTGAGTTACAGAGGACCAACTGAGTTACAGAGGACCAACTGAGTTACAGAGGACCAACTGAGTTACAGAGGACCAACTGAGTTACAGAGGACCAACTGAGTTACTGAGGACCAACTGAGTTACAGAGGACCAACTGAGCTACAGAGGACCAACTGAGTTACAGAGGACCAACTGAGCTACAGAGGACCAACTGAGTTACAGAGGACCAACTGAGTTACAGAGGACCAACTGAGTTACAGAGGACCAACTGAGCTACAGAGGACCAACTGAGTTACAGAGGACCAACTGAGTTACAGAGGACCAACTGAGCTACAGAGGACCAACTGAGTTACAGAGGACCAACTGAGCTACAGAGGACCAACTGAGCTACAGAGGACCAACTGAGCTACAGAGGACCAACTGAGCTACAGAGGACCAACTGAGTTACAGAGGACCAACTGAGTTACAGAGGACCAACTGAGTTACAGAGGACCAACTGAGTTACAGAGGACCAACTGAGTTACAGAGGACCAACTGAGTTACAGAGGACCAACTGAGTTAGAGGACCAACTGAGTTACAGAGGACCAACTGAGCTACAGAGGACCAACTGAGCTACAGAGGACCAACTGAGCTACAGAGGACCAACTGAGTTACAGAGGCCCAACTGAGTTAGAGGACCAACTGAGTTACAGAGGACCAACTGAGTTACAGAGGACCAACTGAGTTACAGAGGACCAACTGAGTTACAGAGGACCAACTGAGTTAGAGGACCAACTGAGTTACAGAGGACCAACTGAGCTACAGAGGACCAACTGAGCTACAGAGGACCAACTGAGCTACAGAGGACCAACTGAGTTAGAGGACCAACTGAGTTACAGAGGACCAACTGAGTTACAGAGGACCAACTGAGTTACAGAGGACCAACTGAGTTACAGAAGACCAACTGAGTTACAGAGGACCAACTGAGCTACAGAGGACCAACTGAGTTACAGAGGACCAACTGAGTTACAGAGGACCAACTGAGTTAGAGGACCAACTGAGTTACAGAGGACCAACTGAGTTACAGAAGACCAACTGAGTTACAGAGGACCAACTGAGCTACAGAGGACCAACTGAGTTAGAGGACCAACTGAGTTACAGAGGACCAACTGAGTTACAGAGGACCAACTGAGTTACTGAGGACCAACTGAGCTACAGAGGACCAACTGAGTTACAGAGGACCAACTGAGTTACAGAGGACCAACTGAGCTACAGAGGACCAACTGAGTTAGAGGACCAACTGAGTTAGAGGACCAACTGAGCTACAGAGGACCAACTGAGTTACTGAGGACCAACTGAGTTACTGAGGACCAACTGAGTTACAGAGGACCAACTGAGTTACAGAGGACCAATTGAGTTACAGAGGACCAACTGAGTTACAGAGGACCAACTGAGTTACAGAGGACCAACTGAGTTACAGAGGACCAACTGAGTTACAGAGGACCAACTGAGTTACAGAGGACCAACTGAGTTACAGAGGACCAACTGAGTTACTGAGGACCAACTGAGTTACAGAGGACCAACTGAGCTACAGAGGACCAACTGAGTTACAGAGGACCAACTGAGCTACAGAGGACCAACTGAGTTACAGAGGACCAACTGAGTTACAGAGGACCAACTGAGTTACAGAGGACCAACTGAGCTACAGAGGACCAACTGAGTTACAGAGGACCAACTGAGTTACAGAGGACCAACTGAGCTACAGAGGACCAACTGAGTTACAGAGGACCAACTGAGCTACAGAGGACCAACTGAGCTACAGAGGACCAACTGAGCTACAGAGGACCAACTGAGCTACAGAGGACCAACTGAGTTACAGAGGACCAACTGAGTTACAGAGGACCAACTGAGTTACAGAGGACCAACTGAGTTACAGAGGACCAACTGAGTTACAGAGGACCAACTGAGTTACAGAGGACCAACTGAGTTACAGAGGACCAACTGAGTTAGAGGACCAACTGAGTTACAGAGGACCAACTGAGCTACAGAGGACCAACTGAGTTACAGAGGACCAACTGAGTTACAGAGGACCAACTGAGTTACAGAGGACCAACTGAGTTAGAGGACCAACTGAGTTAGAGGACCAACTGAGTTACAGAGGACCAACTGAGCTACAGAGGACCAACTGAGTTACAGAGGACCAACTGAGTTACAGAGGACCAACTGAGCTACAGAGGACCAACTGAGCTACAGAGGACCAACTGAGTTACAGAGGACCAACTGAGCTACAGAGGACCAACTGAGTTAGAGGACCAACTGAGCTACAGAGGACCAACTGAGTTACAGAGGACCAACTGAGTTACAGAGGACCAACTGAGTTACAGAGGACCAACTGAGTTACAGAGGACCAACTGAGTTACAGAGGACCAACTGAGTTAGAGGACCAACTGAGTTAGAGGACCAACTGAGCTACAGAGGACCAACTGAGTTACAGAGGACCAACGGAGTTACAGAGGACCAACTGAGTTACTGAGGACCAACTGAGTTACAGAGGACCAACTGAGTTACAGAGAACCAACTGAGCTACAGAGGACCAACTGAGCTACAGAGGACCAACTGAGCTACAGAGGACCAACTGAGTTACAGAGGACCAACTGAGCTACAGAGGACCAACTGAGTTAGAGGACCAACTGAGTTAGAGGACCAACTGAGTTACAGAGGACCAACTGAGTTACAGAGGACCAACTGAGTTACAGAGGACCAACTGAGTTACAGAGGACCAACTGAGTTAGAGGACCAACTGAGTTACAGAGGACCAACTGAGTTACAGAGGACCAACTGAGCTACAGAGGACCAACTGAGCTACAGAGGACCAACTGAGTTACAGAGGACCAACTGAGTTACAGAGGACCAACTGAGCTACAGAGGACCAACTGAGCTACAGAGGACCAACTGAGTTACAGAGGACCAACTGAGCTACAGAGGACCAACTGAGTTAGAGGACCAACTGAGGTACAGAGGACCAAATGAGTTACAGAGGACCAACTGAGCTACAGAGGACCAACTGAGTTAGAGGACCAACTGAGTTACAGAGGACCAACTGAGTTACAGAGGACCAACTGAGTTACAGAGGACCAACTGAGTTACTGAGGACCAACTGAGTTACAGAGGACCAACTGAGTTACAGAGGACCAACTGAGTTACTGAGGACCAACTGAGTTACTGAGGACCAACTGAGTTACAGAGGACCAACTGAGTTACAGAGGACCAACTGAGCTACAGAGGACCAACTGAGTTAGAGGACCAACTGAGCTACAGAGGACCAACTGAGTTAGAGGACCAACTGAGTTACAGAGGACCAACTGAGTTACAGAGGACCAACTGAGTTAGAGGACCAACTGAGCTACAGAGGACCAACTGAGTTACAGAGGACCAACTGAGTTACAGAGGACCAACTGAGCTACAGAGGACCAACTGAGTTAGAGGACCAACTGAGTTACAGAGGACCAACTGAGTTACAGAGGACAAACTGAGTTACAGAGGACCAACTGAGTTACAGAGGACCAACTGAGTTAGAGGACCAACTGAGCTACAGAGGACCAACTGAGTTACAGAGGACCAACTGAGTTACAGAGGACCAACTGAGCTACAGAGGACCAACTGAGTTAGAGGACCAACTGAGCTACAGAGGACCAACTGAGTTACAGAGGACCAACTGAGTTACAGAGGACCAACTGAGTTACAGAAGACCAACTGAGCTACAGAGGACCAACTGAGTTACAGAGGACCAACTGAGTTACTGAGGACCAACTGAGTTACAGAAGACCAACTGAGCTACAGAGGACCAACTGAGTTACAGAGGACCAACTGAGTTACAGAGGACCAACTGAGTTACAGAGGACCAACTGAGTTACAGAGGACCAACTGAGTTACAGAGGACCAACTGAGTTACAGAGGACCAACTGAGTTACAGAGGACCAACTGAGTTACAGAGGACCAACTGAGCTACAGAGGACCAACTGAGTTAGAGGACCAACTGAGTTAGAGGACCAACTGAGCTACAGAGGACCAACTGAGTTACAGAGGACCAACTGAGTTACAGAGGACCAACTGAGTTACAGAGGACCAACTGAGCTACAGAGGACCAACTGAGTTACAGAGGACCAACTGAGTTACAGAGGACCAACTGAGCTACAGAGGACCAACTGAGCTACAGAGGACCAACTGAGTTACAGAGGACCAACTGAGCTACAGAGGACCAACTGAGCTACAGAGGACCAACTGAGTTACAGAGGACCAACTGAGCTACAGAGGACCAACTGAGTTAGAGGACCAACTGAGCTACAGAGGACCAACTGAGTTACAGAGGACCAACTGAGCTACAGAGGACCAACTGAGTTAGAGGACCAACTGAGTTACAGAGGACCAACTGAGTTACAGAGGACCAACTGAGTTACAGAGGACCAACTGAGTTACAGAGGACCAACTGAGTTACAGAGGACCAACTGAGTTACTGAGGACCAACTGAGTTACTGAGGACCAACTGAGTTACAGAGGACCAACTGAGTTACAGAGGACCAACTGAGCTACAGAGGACCAACTGAGTTAGAGGACCAACTGAGCTACAGAGGACCAACTGAGTTAGAGGACCAACTGAGTTACAGAGGACCAACTGAGTTACAGAGGACCAACTGAGTTAGAGGACCAACTGAGCTACAGAGGACCAACTGAGTTACAGAGGACCAACTGAGTTACAGAGGACCAACTGAGCTACAGAGGACCAACTGAGTTAGAGGACCAACTGAGTTACAGAGGACCAACTGAGTTACAGAGGACCAACTGAGTTACAGAGGACCAACTGAGTTACAGAGGACCAACTGAGTTAGAGGACCAACTGAGCTACAGAGGACCAACTGAGTTACAGAGGACCAACTGAGTTACAGAGGACCAACTGAGCTACAGAGGACCAACTGAGTTAGAGGACCAACTGAGCTACAGAGGACCAACTGAGTTACAGAGGACCAACTGAGTTACAGAGGACCAACTGAGTTACAGAAGACCAACTGAGCTACAGAGGACCAACTGAGTTACAGAGGACCAACTGAGTTACTGAGGACCAACTGAGTTACAGAAGACCAACTGAGCTAGAGAGGACCAACTGAGTTACAGAGGACCAACTGAGTTACAGAGGACCAACTGAGTTACAGAGGACCAACTGAGTTACAGAGGACCAACTGAGTTACAGAGGACCAACTGAGTTACAGAGGACCAACTGAGTTACAGAGGACCAACTGAGTTACAGAGGACCAACTGAGTTACAGAGGACCAACTGAGCTACAGAGGACCAACTGAGTTAGAGGACCAACTGAGTTAGAGGACCAACTGAGCTACAGAGGACCAACTGAGTTACAGAGGACCAACTGAGTTACAGAGGACCAACTGAGTTACAGAGGACCAACTGAGCTACAGAGGACCAACTGAGTTACAGAGGACCAACTGAGTTACAGAGGACCAACTGAGCTACAGAGGACCAACTGAGCTACAGAGGACCAACTGAGTTACAGAGGACCAACTGAGCTACAGAGGACCAACTGAGTTAGAGGACCAACTGAGCTACAGAGGACCAACTGAGTTACAGAGGACCAACTGAGCTACAGAGGACCAACTGAGTTAGAGGACCAACTGAGCTACAGAGGACCAACTGAGTTAGAGGACCAACTGAGTTACAGAGGACCAACTGAGTTACAGAGGACCAACTGAGTTAGAGGACCAACTGAGCTACAGAGGACCAACTGAGTTACAGAGGACCAACTGAGTTACAGAGGACCAACTGAGCTACAGAGGACCAACTGAGTTAGAGGACCAACTGAGCTACAGAGGACCAACTGAGTTACAGAGGACCAACTGAGTTACAGAGGACCAACTGAGTTACAGAAGACCAACTGAGCTACAGAGGACCAACTGAGTTACAGAGGACCAACTGAGTTACTGAGGACCAACTGAGTTACAGAAGACCAACTGAGCTACAGAGGACCAACTGAGTTACAGAGGACCAACTGAGTTACAGAGGACCAACTGAGTTACAGAGGACCAACTGAGTTACAGAGGACCAACTGAGTTACAGAGGACCAACTGAGTTACAGAGGACCAACTGAGTTACAGAGGACCAACTGAGCTACAGAGGACCAACTGAGCTACAGAGGACCAACTGAGTTACAGAGGACCAACTGAGTTACAGAGGACCAACTGAGTTACAGAGGACCAACTGAGCTACAGAGGACCAACTGAGTTACAGAGGACCAACTGAGCTACAGAGGACCAACTGAGTTACAGAGGACCAACTGAGTTAGAGGACCAACTGAGTTACAGAGGACCAACTGAGTTACAGAGGACCAACTGAGTTACAGAGGACCAACTGAGCTACAGAGGACCAACTGAGTTACAGAGGACCAACTGAGCTACAGAGGACCAACTGAGTTACAGAGGACCAACTGAGTTAGAGGACCAACTGAGTTACAGAGGACCAACTGAGTTAGAGGACCAACTGAGTTAGAGGACCAACTGAGTTACAGAGGACCAACTGAGTTACAGAGGACCAACTGAGCTACAGAGGACCAACTGAGTTACAGAGGACCAACTGAGTTAGAGGACCAACTGAGTTACAGAGGACCAACTGAGTTACAGAGGACCAACTGAGCTACAGAGGACCAACTGAGCTACAGAGGACCAACTGAGCTACAGAGGACCAACTGAGTTACAGAGGACCAACTGAGCTACAGAGGACCAACTGAGTTACAGAGGACCAACTGAGTTACAGAGGCCCAACTGAGTTAGAGGACCAACTGAGCTACAGAGGACCAACTGAGTTAGAGGACCAACTGAGCTACAGAGGACCAACTGAGTTACAGAGGACCAACTGAGTTACAGAGGACCAACTGAGTTACAGAAGACCAACTGAGCTACAGAGGACCAACTGAGTTACAGAGGACCAACTGAGTTACTGAGGACCAACTGAGTTACAGAAGACCAACTCAGCTACAGAGGACCAACTGAGTTACAGAGGACCAACTGAGTTACAGAGGACAGTTACAGAGGACCAACTGAGTTACAGAGGACCAACTGAGTTACAGAGGACCAACTGAGTTACAGAGGACCAACTGAGTTACAGAGGACCAACTGAGTTACAGAGGACCAACTGAGTTACAGAGGACCAACTGAGCTACAGAGGACCAGCTGAGTTAGAGGACCAACTGAGTTACAGAGGACCAACTGAGCTACAGAGGACCAACTGAGCTACAGAGGACCAACTGAGTTACAGAGGACCAACTGAGCTACAGAGGACCAACTGAGTTACAGAGGACCAACTGAGTTACAGAGGACCAACTGAGTTACAGAGGACCAACTGAGCTACAGAGGACCAACTGAGTTACAGAGGACCAACTGAGCTACAGAGGACCAACTGAGTTACAGAGGACCAACTGAGTTAGAGGACCAACTGAGTTACAGAGGACCAACTGAGTTACAGAGGACCAACTGAGTTACAGAGGACCAACTGAGTTACAGAGGACCAACTGAGCTACAGAGGACCAACTGAGCTACAGAGGACCAACTGAGCTACAGAGGACCAACTGAGCTACAGAGGACCAACTGAGTTACAGAGGACCAACTGAGTTACAGAGGACCAACTGAGTTACTGAGGACCAACTGAGTTACAGAGGACCAACTGAGCTACAGAGGACCAACTGAGCTACAGAGGACCAACTGAGCTACAGAGGACCAACTGAGTTACAGAGGACCAACTGAGCTACAGAGGACCAACTGAGTTACAGAGGACCAACTGAGTTACAGAGGACCAACTGAGTTACTGAGGACCAACTGAGTTACAGAGGACCAACTGAGTTACAGAGGACCAACTGAGTTACAGAGGACCAACTGAGCTACAGAGGACCAACTGAGCTACAGAGGACCAACTGAGTTACAGAGGACCAACTGAGTTACAGAGGACCAACTGAGTTACAGAGGACCAACTGAGTTACAGAGGACCAACTGAGTTACAGAGGACCAACTGAGCTACAGAGGACCAACTGAGCTACAGAGGACCAGCTGAGTTAGAGGACCAACTGAGTTACAGAGGACCAACTGAGCTACAGAGGACCAACTGAGCTACAGAGGACCAACTGAGTTACAGAGGACCAACTGAGCTACAGAGGACCAACTGAGTTACAGAGGACCAACTGAGTTACAGAGGACCAACTGAGTTACAGAGGACCAACTGAGCTACAGAGGACCAACTGAGTTACAGAGGACCAACTGAGTTACAGAGGACCAACTGAGCTACAGAGGACCAACTGAGTTACAGAGGACCAACTGAGTTAGAGGACCAACTGAGTTACAGAGGACCAACTGAGTTACAGAGGACCAACTGAGTTACAGAGGACCAACTGAGTTACAGAGGACCAACTGAGCTACAGAGGACCAACTGAGCTACAGAGGACCAACTGAGCTACAGAGGACCAACTGAGCTACAGAGGACCAACTGAGTTACAGAGGACCAACTGAGTTACAGAGGACCAACTGAGTTACTGAGGACCAACTGAGTTACAGAGGACCAACTGAGCTACAGAGGACCAACTGAGCTACAGAGGACCAACTGAGCTACAGAGGACCAACTGAGTTACAGAGGACCAACTGAGCTACAGAGGACCAACTGAGTTACAGAGGACCAACTGAGTTACAGAGGACCAACTGAGTTACTGAGGACCAACTGAGTTACAGAGGACCAACTGAGTTACAGAGGACCAACTGAGTTACAGAGGACCAACTGAGCTACAGAGGACCAACTGAGCTACAGAGGACCAACTGAGTTACAGAGGACCAACTGAGTTACAGAGGACCAACTGAGTTACAGAGGACCAACTGAGCTACAGAGGACCAACTGAGCTACAGAGGACCAACTGAGTTACAGAGGACCAACTGAGTTACTGAGGACCAACTGAGTTACAGAGGACCAACTGAGCTACAGAGGACCAACTGAGTTACAGTAGAACAGTTCAACTGTTAATTGTAATTGGCCCTTATCTCTATGAACGGTGTTATGTATGTAATAAATGCTCTATGACAGGTTAAGACAGTTCATCACCTAGGCCCTTATCTCTATGAATGGTGTTATGTATGTAATAAATGCTCTATGACAGTTCATCACCTAGGCCCTTATCTATATGAATGGTGTTATGTATGTAATAAATGCTCTATGACAGGTCAAGACAGTTCATCACCTAGGCCCTTATCTCTATGAACGGTGTTATGTATGTAATAAATGCTCTATGACAGGTTAAGACAGTTCATCACCTAGGCCCTTATCTCTATGAATGGAGTTATGTATGTAATAAATGCTCTATGACAGTTCATCACCTAGGCCCTTATCTCTATGAACGGTGTTATGTATGTAATAAATGCTCTATGACAGGTTAAGACAGTTCATCACCTAGGCCCTTATCTCTATGAATGGTGTTATGTATGTAATAAATGCTCTATGACAGGTTAAGACAGTTCATCACCTAGGCCCTTATCTCTATGAACGGTGTTATGTATGTAATAAATGCTCTATGACAGGTTAAGACAGTTCATCACCTAGGCCCTTATCTCTATGAACAGTGTTATGTATGTAATAAATGCTCTATGACAGGTTAAGACAGTTCATCACCTAGGCCCTTATCTCTATGAACGGTGTTATGTATGTAATAAATGCTCTATGACAGGTTAAGACAGTTCATCACCTAGGCCCTTATCTCTATGAATGGTGTTATGTATGTAATAAATGCTCTATGACAGGTTAAGACAGTTCATCACCTAGGCCCTTATCTCTATGAACGGTGTTATGTATGTAATAAATGCTCTATGACAGGTTAAGACAGTTCATCACCTAGGCCCTTATCTCTATGAATGGTGTTATGTATGTAATACATGCTCTATGACAGGTTAAGACAGTTCATCACCTAGGCCCTTATCTCTATGAATGGTGTTATGTATGTAATAAATGCTCTATGACAGATTAAGACAGTTCATCACCTAGGCCCTTATCTCTATGAATGGTGTTATGTATGTAATAAATGCTCTATGACAGGTTAAGACAGTTCATCACCTAGGCCCTTATCTCTATGAATGGTGTTATGTATGTAATAAATGCTCTATGACAGGTTAAGACAGTTCATCACCTAGGCCCTTGCCGTACTTTGCGCTCTGTGTCCATCCTTTATACTCACTGTATGAAAGGTGTTAATAATGTATATTAACTGCTCTATGACAGTTTATACCAGTTATATTACTGACCTAGGCCCTTTTAAGACAGTAGGTCTCTCACCTAGTCCTTTATGAATGTTGTTATAAGACAGTAGATCTCTCACCTAGTCCTTTATGAATGTTGTTTTAAGACAGTAGGTCTCTCACCTAGTCCTTTATGAATGTTGTTTTAAGACAGTAGGTCTCTCACCTAGTCCTTTTTGAATGTTGTTTTAAGACAGTAGGTCTCTCACCTAGTCCTTTATGAATGTTGTTTTAAGACAGTAGGTCTCTCACCTAGTCCTTTATGAATGTTGTTATAAGACAGTAGATCTCTCACCTAGTCCTTTTTTAATGTTGTTTTAAGACAGTAGGTCTCTCACCTAGTCCTTTATGAATGTTGTTTTAAGACAGTAGGTCTCTCACCTAGTCCTTTTTTAATGTTGTTTTAAGACAGTAGGTCTCTCACCTAGTCCTTTATGAATGTTGTTATAAGACAGTAGATCTCTCACCTAGTCCTTTTTTAATGTTGTTTTAAGACAGTAGGTCTCTCACCTAGTCCTTTATGAATGTTGTTTTAAGACAGTAGATCTCTCACCTAGTCCTTTATGAATGTTGTTTTAAGACAGTAGGTCTCTCACCTAGTACTTTATGAATGTTGTTTTAAGACAGTAGGTCTCTCACCTAGTCCTTTATGAATGTTGTTTTAAGACAGTAGGTCTCTCACCTAGTACTTTATGAATGTTGTTTTAAGACAGTAGGTCTCTCACCTAGTCCTTTATGAATGTTGTTTTAAGACAGTAGATCTCTCACCTAGTCCTTTATGAATGTTGTTTTAAGACAGTAGGTCTCTCACCTAGTCCTTTATGAATGTTGTTATAAGACAGTAGATCTCTCACCTAGTCCTTTATGAATGTTGTTTTAAGACAGTAGGTCTCTCACCTAGTCCTTTATGAATGTTGTTATAAGACAGTAGATCTCTCACCTAGTCCTTTTTTAATGTTGTTTTAAGACAGTAGGTCTCTCACCTAGTCCTTTATGAATGTTGTTATAAGACAGTAGGTCTCTCACCTAGTCCTTTTTGAATGTTGTTTTAAGACAGTAGGTCTCTCACCTAGGCCCTTGCCGTACTTGGCACTATGTGTCCACCCCGTAGCGGAGACGAAGCCTAGCTGGCGACAGAGGACGTTGGCGTTGGACAGAGAGAAGTCGTCATCACAGATGGTCCCCCACTCTCCCTTGTAGAAGACCTCGATGCGCCCCTCATTGTGCTTCCGGGGGTACCCCACCAGACGAAACTGCAGCCGGACCTTTTGGGGTTTGGGGGAGGTGATGCCCTGGGGACGGGGTGTGGTCTGGGCCAGGATCCAGGCAGGAAGCCACACCCCTAACAGGAAGCTGATGACTGAACATTGCTGCCACCATCTTGAGGTCTTCATCTTTCAAACCTGTAGGGGCAGGGACAGGAGAGGTCAATAGGTCGGCTGGGAGGGGCAGGGACAGGAGAGGTCAATAGGTCGCTGGGAGGGGCAGGGACAGGAGAGGTCAATAGGTCGCTGGGAGGGGCAGGGACAGGAGAGGTCAATAGGTCCGCTGGGAGGGGCAGAGACAGGAGAGGTCAATAGGTCCGCTGGGAGGGGCAGAGACAGGAGAGGTCAATAGGTCCGCTGGGAGGGGCAGAGACAGGAGAGGTCAATAGGTCGGCTGGGAGGGGCAGGGACAGGAGAGGTCAATAGATCGCTGGGAGGGGCAGGGACAGGAGAGGTCAATAGATCGCTGGGAGGGGCAGAGACAGGAGAGGTCAATAGATCGCTGGGAGGGTTACTGGTCAGGTGGTAGGGTTGTTGTACTACTCACTGAATGTGTCCCAAATGAAACCCTATTCCCTATACAGTATAGTAGACTCATGTTGACCAAGGCCCAGGACCTCTATAGGGAATAGGGACTCACTCAGGTAAGAAGACTTTTAGGAGCCCAACAGCAAAGTGTTCTACAGAAATAGGCTAGTCGAAAACAAACCAAGAAATGAAGAAAAACATCCCAAATAAACACGCCAATTTGATAGTTACGTAAAATAAGACGTGAACTCAGTGAGATTCTTTTTCAAAGACCTTTCCTCAGTGATGTCTGAGGCCGAGTGGGTTAGAACCAGAGCGGTAAAGAGTGTTAAATACAGTTGAAGTAATATGGCTACAGGTTCATCTGCCTCACATAAAGCCCATTCTGGTGGGAAGCTGCTATAGACCACCAAGTGCTAACAGTCAGTATCTGGATAACATGTGTGAAATGCTTGATAATGTATGTGATATCAACAGAAAGGTATATTTTCTGGGTGATTTAAATATTGACTGGCTGTCATCAGGCTGCCCACTCAAGAGAAAGCTTCAAACTGTAACCAGTGCCTGCAACCTGGTTCAGGTTATCAGTCAACCTACCAGGGTAGTTACAAACAGCACAGGAATGAAATCATCAACATGTATTGATCACATCTTTACTAATGCTGCAGAAATGTGCTTGAAAGCAGTATCCAAATCCATCGGATGTAGTGATCACAGTATATCGTAGCCATATCTAGGAAAACCAAAGTTCCAAAGGCTGGGCCTAATATAGTGTATAAGAGGTCATACAATAGGTTTTGTAGTGATTCCTATGTTGTTGATGTAAAGAATATTTGCTGCACTTGACACATTTATGAAATTGCTTATCCCAGTTACTAATAAGCATGCACCCATTATAGAAAATGACTGTAAAAACTGTTAAATCCCTGTGGATTGATGAGGAATTGAAAAATTGTATGGTTGAGAGGGATGAGGCAAAAGGAATGGCAAATAGGTCTGGCTGCACAACCGATTGGCAAACGTACTGCAAATTGAGAAATCATGTGACTAAACTGAATAAAAAGAAGAAACTCCACTATGAAACAAAGATAAATGACATAAAGAATGATAGTGTGGTCCTCTGTAGCTCAACTGGTAGAGCACGGCGCTTGTAACGCCAAGGTAGTGGGTTCGATCCCCGGGACCACCCATACACAAAAAAAAATGTATGCACGCATGACTGTAAGTCGCTTTGGATAAAAGCGTCTGCTAAATGGCATATTATTATTATTATTATAGTAAAAAAGCTTTGAAGCACCTTCAATGACATTTTGGGAAAAAAGGCAAACTCAGCTCATTGAATCAGATGGCTCATTCATCACAAAACCGACTGATATTGCCAACTACTTCAATGATTTTTTTCATTGGGAAGATTAGCAAACCTAGGCATGATATGCCAGCAACAAACGCTGACACTACACATCCAAGTATATCTGACCAAATTATGGAAGACAAGCATTGTAATTTTGAATTCCGTAAAGTGAGTGTGGAAGAGGTAAAAAGATTACAAGCCACCGGGGTCTGAAAACTTGGATGGAAAATTACTGAGGATAATAGCGGACGATATTTCCACTCCTATTTGTCATATTTTCAATTCAGTAAACAAATTGAAAAAATACTTTCAGCACGCTTATAGGGAAGGTCTTTCAACAAGCACAGCACAGCACTTACACAAATGACTGATGATTGGCTGAGATAAATTAATGATAAAAATATTGTGGGGGCTGTTTTGTTAGACTTCAGTGTGGCTTTTGACATTATCGATCATAGTCTGCTGCTGGTAAAACTTATGCGTTATGGCTTTACACCCCCTGCTATATTGTGGATAAAGAGTTACCTGTCTAACAGAACACAGAGGGTGTTCTTTAATGGAAGCCTCTCCAACATAATCCAAGTAGAATCAGGAATTCCCCAGGGCAGCTGTGTAGGCCCCTTACTTTTTTCAATCTTTACAAACGACATGCAACTGGCTTTGAGTAAAGCCAGTGTGTCTATATATGCAGATGACTCAACACTATACACGTCAGCTACTACAGTGACTGAAATGACTGCAACACTTAACAAAGAGCTGCAGTTAGTTTCAGAATGGGTGGCAAGGAATAAGTTAGTCCTAAATATTTCAAAAACTAAAAGCATTATCTAGGAAAACCAAAGTTCCAAAGGCTGGGCCTAATATAGTGTATAAGAGGTCATACAATAAGTTTTGTAGTGATTCCTATGTTGTTGATGTAAAGAATATTTGCTGCACTTGACACATTTATGAAATTGCTTATCCCAGTTACTAATAAGCATGCACCCATTATAGAAAATGACTGTAAAAACTGTTAAATCCCTGTGGATTGATGAGGAATTGAAAAATTGTATGGTTGAGAGGGATGAGGCAAAAGGAATGGCAAATAGGTCTGGCTGCACAACCGATTGGCAAATGTACTGCAAATTGAGAAATCATGTGACTAAACTGAATAAAAAGAAGAAACTCCACTATGAAACAAAGATAAATGACATAAAGAATGATAGTGTGGTCCTCTGTAGCTCAACTGGTAGAGCACGGCGCTTGTAACGCCAAGGTAGTGGGTTCGATCCCCGGGACCACCCATACACAAAAAAAAATGTATGCACGCATGACTGTAAGTCGCTTTGGATAAAAGCGTCTGCTAAATGGCATTTTATTATTATTATTATAGTAAAAAAGCTTTGAAGCACCTTCAATGACATTTTGGGAAAAAAGGCAAACTCAGCTCATTGAATCAGATGGCTCATTCATCACAAAACCGACTGATATTGCCAACTACTTCAATGATTTTTTTCATTGGGAAGATTAGCAAACCTAGGCATGATATGCCAGCAACAAACGCTGACACTACACATCCAAGTATATCTGACCAAATTATGGAAGACAAGCATTGTAATTTTGAATTCCGTAAAGTGAGTGTGGAAGAGGTAAAAAGATTACAAGCCACCGGGGTCTGAAAACTTGGATGGAAAATTACTGAGGATAATAGCGGACGATATTTCCACTCCTATTTGTCATATTTTCAATTCAGTAAACAAATTGAAAAAATACTTTCAGCACGCTTATAGGGAAGGTCTTTCAACAAGCACAGCACAGCACTTACACAAATGACTGATGATTGGCTGAGATAAATTAATGATAAAAAGATTGTGGGGGCTGTTTTGTTAGACTTCAGTGTGGCTTTTGACATTATCGATCATAGTCTGCTGCTGGTAAAACTTATGCGTTATGGCTTTACACCCCCTGCTATATTGTGGATAAAGAGTTACCTGTCTAACAGAACACAGAGGGTGTTCTTTAATGGAAGCCTCTCCAACATAATCCAAGTAGAATCAGGAATTCCCCAGGGCAGCTGTGTAGGCCCCTTACTTTTTTCAATCTTTACAAACGACATGCAACTGGCTTTGAGTAAAGCCAGTGTGTCTATATATGCAGATGACTCAACACTATACACGTCAGCTACTACAGTGACTGAAATGACTGCAACACTTAACAAAGAGCTGCAGTTAGTTTCAGAATGGGTGGCAAGGAATAAGTTAGTCCTAAATATTTCAAAAACTAAAAGCATTGTATTTGGGACAAATCATTCACTAAACCCTAAACCTCAACTAAATATTGTAATAATGTGGAAATTGAGCAAGTTGAGGTGACTAAACTGCTTGGAGTAACCCTGGATTGTAAACTGTCATGGTCAAAACATATTGCTACAACAGTAGCTAAGATGGGGAGAAGTCTGTCCATAGTAAAGCGCTACTCTACCTAGTTTTGTCGCACCTGGACTACTGTGTTCAGTCGTGTGGTCAGGTGCCATAAAGAGGGACTTAGGAAAATTGCAATTGGCTCAGAACAGGGCAGCACGGCTGGCCCTTGGATGTACACAGAGAGCAAACATTAATAATATGCATGTCAATCTCTCCTGGCTCAAAGTGGAGGAGAGATTGACTTCATCACTACTTGTATTTGTGAGAGGTATTGACATGTTGAAAGCACCGAGCTGTCTGTTTAAACGCCTAGCACACAGCTCAGACACCCATGCATACCCCACAAGACATGCCACCAGAGGTCTCTTCACAGTCCCCAAGTCCAGAACAGACTATGGGAGGCGCACAGTACTACATAGAGCCATGACTACATGGAACTCTATTCCACATCAGGTAACTGATGCAAGCAGTAGATTCAGATTTATTTAAAAACAGATTAAAACACACCTTATGGAACAGCGGGGCCTGTGAAGCAACACAAACATAGACACAGACACATAAATACACACACACGATAACATACGCACTATACACACACGTACATATGGATGTTGTGTTGTATATATGTGGTAGTGGAGTAGGTGCCTGAGGTCACACACTTAGTGTGTTGTGAAATCTGTTATGAATGTATTGTAATGTTTTTAAAATTGTATAACTGCCTTCATTTTGCCGGACCCCAGGAAGAGTAGCTGCTGCCTTGGCAAAAGCTAATGGGGATCATAATAAATAAATACAAATACAGCAGACTCGTACATTTTCTCAGTGAAAACAATATCCTGAGCAAATGTCAATTGGCTTTTTACCAAATTACCGTACGACAGACCATGTATTCACTCTGCACACCCTTCTTGACAAACAAACAAAACAAAACAATGGCAAAGTCTTCTCATGCTTTGTTGAATTTCAAAAAAGCTTTTGACTCAATTTAGCATGGAGGGTCTGCTATACAAATTGATGGGAAGCGGTGTTGGGTTGAAAACATAAGACATTATAAAATTGGCATAAAAACACACCGATTTATTTCCACAGGGCTGGGGGGTGAGACAGGGATGCAGCTTGAGCCCCACCCTCTTCAACATATATATATGTGAGTAAGACTTTTAAGCAGGTCAACATTCACAAGGCCGCAGGGCCAGACGGATTACCAGGACGTGTACTCCGAGCATGTGCTGACCAACTGGCAAGTGTCTTCACTGACAGTCCCTGACTGAGTCTGTAATACCAACATGTTTCAAGCAGACCACCATAGTCCCCGTGCCCAAGGACTCTAAGATAACCTGCCTAAATGACTACCGACCCGTAGCACTGACGTCTGTAGCCATGAAGTGCTTTGAAAGGCTGGTCATGGCTCACATCAACACCATTATCCCAGAAACCCTAGTCCCACTCCAATTTGCATACCGCCCCAACAGATCCACAGATGATGCAATCTCTATTGCACTCCACACTGCATCTTTCCCACCTGGACAAGAGGAACACCTACGTGAGAATGCTATTCATTGACTACAGCTCAGCATTCAACACCATAGTGCCCTCAAAGCTCATCACTAAGCTAAGGATCCTGGGACTAAACACCTCCCTCTGCAACTGGATCCTGGACTTCCTAACGGGCCGCCCCCAGGTGGTAAGGGTAGGTAACAACACATCTGCCACACTGATCCTCAACACGGGGGCCCCTCAGGGGTGCGTGCTCAGTCCCCTCCTGTACTCCCTGTTCACCCATGACTGCATGGCCATGCACGACTCCAACACCATCATTACGTTTGCCGACGACACAACAGTGGTAGGCCTGATCACCGACAACGATGAGACAGCCTATAGGGAGGAGGTCAGAGACCTGGCCATGTGGTGCCAGGATAACAACCTCTCCCTCAACGTGACCAAGACAAAGGAGATGATTGTGGACTACAGGGAAAAAAAGAGGACTGAGCACGCCCCCATTCTCATCGACGGGGCTGTAGTGGAGCAGGTTGAGAGCTTCAAGTGCCTTGGTGTCCACATCACCAAGACAGTCGTGAAGAGGGCACGACAAAGCCTATTCCCCCTCAGGAGACTGAAAAGATTTGGCATGTGTCCTCAGATCCTCAAAAAGTTCTACAGCTGCACCATCGAGAGCATCCTGACTGGTTGCATCACCGCCTGGTATGGCAACTGCTCGGCCTCCGACCGCAAGGCACCACAGAGGGTAGTGCGTACGGCCCAGTACATCACTGGGGCCAAGCTTCCTGCCATCCAGGACCTCTATACCAGGAGGTGTCAGAGGAAGGCCCTCAAAATTGTCAAAGACTCCAGCCACCCTAGTCATAGACTGTTCTCTCTGCTACCGCACGGCAAGCGGTACCGGAGTGCCAAGTCTAGGTCCAAAAGACTTCTCAACAGCTTCTACCCCCAAGCCATAAGACTCCTGAACAGCTAATCATGGCTACCCGGACTATTTGCACTGCCCCCCCCCCCCCCCCCCCCCACCCCATCTTTTTACGCTGCTGCTACTCTGTTAATTATTTATGCATAGTCACCTTAACTCTACCCACATGTACATATTACTTCAACTACCTCAACTAGCCGGTGCCCCCGCACATTGACTCTGCACCGGTACCCCCCTGTATATATAGCCTCCCTACTGTCACTTTATTTTACTGTATATATAGCCTCCCTACTGTCACTTTATTTTACTTCTGCTCTTTTTTTCTCAACACTTTTTGTTTTATTCTACTTTTTTATTTAAAATAAATGCACTGTTGGTTAAGGGCTGTAAGTAAGCATTTCACTGTAATGTCTGCACCTGTTGTATTCGGCGCATGTGGCCAATAAAATTTGATTTGATTTGATTTGATCAGATAATTGACGAGGGCACTAGAACAGTAATGTTTCTTCTAAGCTGCACGCGGGTGCACAGCTCCCCGGGACCATATATGGATCTGTGCCATTCACTGAACTGGACTGTGTTTACAGCATGAGTAGATACGCTTGTATTGAGATCACAGTATATTATCTATGTATAAATATTTGGCCCTAAACAGAGTGAGGCAAAATACCTGACCACTGTGACTGACCCAAACTTAAGGAAATCTTTGACTATGTACAGACTAAGTGAGCATAGCCTTGCTATTGAGAAAGGCCGCCGTAGGCAGACCTGGCTCTCAAGAGAAGACAGGCTATGTGCACACTGCCCACAACAAAATGAGGTGGAAACTGAGCTGCACTTCCTAACCTCCTGCCAAATGTATGACCATATTAGAGACACATATTTCCCTCAGATTACACCAGACCCACAAAGAATTAGAAAACAAATCCAATTTTGATAAACTCCCTTATCTATTGGGTGAAATACCACAGTGTGTCATCACAGCAGCAAGATTTGTGACCTGTTGCCCCAAGAAAAGGGCAACCAGTGAAGAACAAACAACATTGTAAATACAACCTATATTTATCTGTTGATTTATTTTCCCTTTCATACTTGTTTATTATCTATTTCACTTAATTTGGCAATGTTAACATGTGTTTCCCATGACAATAAAGCCTTTTGAATTGAAATTGAATTGAGTGAGATAGAGATTGAGAGAGAGAGAGGGACAGAGAGTGAAAGGGAGAGAGAGACAGAGAGATGGAGAGAGAAAGCGAGAGAGAGAGAGAGAGAGAGAGAGAGAGAGAGAGAGAGAGAGAGAGTGAAAGGGAGAGAGAGACAGAGAGATGGAGAGAGAAAGCGAGAGAGAGAGAGAGAGAGAGAGAGAGAGAGAGAGAGAGAGAGAGAGAGAGAGAGAGAGAGAGAGAAAGAGAGAGAGATTGAGAGAGAGAGGGACAGAGAGTGAAAGGGAGAGAGACAGAGAGACGGAGAGAGAGAGCTAGAGAGAGAGATGGAGAGAGAGAAGAGAGAGAGAGAGACGGAGAGAGAGAGAGAGATGGAGAGAGAGAGAGAGAGAGATGAGAGAGAGAGAGTGAAAGGGAGAGAGAGACAGAGATGGAGAGAGAGAGAGAGAGATGGAGAGAGCGAGAGAGAGCGAGAGAGAGAGACAGAGAGATGGAGAGAGAGAACTGTTAAAGACGGCGCAGATCTATTTTATAATATATAATAATATGCCTTTTAGCAGACGCTTTTATCCAAAGCGACTTACAGTCATGCGTGCATACATTTTTTTGTGTATGGGTAGTCCCGGGGATCGAACCCACTACCTTGGCGTTACAAGCGCCGTGCTCGACCAGCTGAGCTACAGAGGACCATTTTCAAACCCTTGCGCCAGGATTGGTCATTTACCTGTCTTATATGAGCTTGCTTGCGCTGAGGTGGGAGGAGTGACAATATCTGAGGCATATCCTTAAAAACGTGCGCCATAGTGCCAATTTCAGGCAGCGCTGATGGGGATGTTTAAGACCAACCAAAAGCTGGTCTTAGCAGTAACGTTGGTTATGGCGTGGATTTTGACAGTGGAAGCGCAGTGTATCCAGCCGTGACACACAGTGCCCATATGCACATGGAACAAGAGAGATGTGCTTTTTGTGCCCGTAAACCCAATATTTTGTAACATAAAAACTAAATGTTTTTTTCCCATTTCATTTCATTTGATTAAAAACCAAGCATAGCCTCCCCACCTCTCAATGAAGGCTGTGTGTTTTTGTCCAGTCCAATGCATTCACCAAGCAGTCAAGACTACAATAAACATTTACGTCATTTAGCAGACACTCTTATCCAGAGCGACTTACAGTTAGTGAATACATATGTTTTTATATATACTGGCCCACCGTGGGAATCGAACCCATAACCAAGGCGTTGCAAACGCCAAGCTCTATCAACTGAGCTACATCCCTGCCGGCCATTCCCTCCCCTACCCTGGACGACGCTGGGCCAAAAAAGAGTTTGGCTCGTGAGACCACTGAAATAAATCTTAATCAGCAAAGCTTTATTAACAGATCCAGTTTGTGTAAAACCCCTCCATGTAGGCTATATGCCCATCATGGAACGAGAGATGAGATGATCCGGTGACACTCGTATTTAGAAATATTTAGCCCAAGTTATTTTCCTGTAACATAATAATGTAATGTAATAATGTAATGTAATAATGTAATGTAATAATGTAACGTAATAATGTAATAATGTAACGTAATATGTAACATAATAATGTAATGTAATAATGTAATGTAATAATGTAACGCAATAATGTAACATAATAATGTAATGTAATAATGTAACATAATAATGTAATGTAATAATGTAACATGATAATGTAATGTAATAATGTAATGTAATAATGTAATGTAATAATGTAACGCAATAATGTAAAGTGATAATGTAACGTGATAATGTAACGTAATAATGTAATGTAATAATGTAATGTAATAATGTAACATAATAATGTAACGTAATAATGTAATGTAATAATGTAATGTAATAATGTAATGTAATAATGTAATGTAATAATGTAACATAATAATGTAACGTAATAATGTAACATAATAATGTAATGTAATAATGTAACATAATAATGTAATGTAATAATGTAACATGATAATGTAATGTAATAATGTAATGTAATAATGTAACATAATAATGTAATGTGATAATGTAACACGATAATGTAATGTAATAATGTAACACGATAATGTAATGTAATAATGTAACATAATAATGTAACATAATAATGCAATGTAATAATGTAACATGATAATGTAATGTAATAATGTAACGTAATAATGTAAAGTGATAATGTAACGTGATAATGTAACGTAATAATGTAATGTAATAATGTAATGTAATAATGTAACATAATAATGTAACGTAATAATGTAACGTAATAATGTAACATAATAATGTAACGTAATAATGTAATGTAATAATGTAATGTAATAATGTAACGTAATAATGTAACATAATAATGTAATGTAATGCTTGTTTTCCATTTAGTTTGATTAAAAACAAGTCCTTAGTAGGCTACCCCTGCCCTGCTATAATGAAAGCTGATTCAACAGCAATGTGTCTGGTGTCTGTCTTATCCTGGCCAGGCATCTGCCAAGGAGCCTGTCCATAAAAGGTTTCTAAATGGTGAGGCTATTGCATTATTCACAATCACATAGACCTGCCTGCAATGCATAGGCTACTCTATTCAGCTTGTATCCCTACCTGCAGTACATACTCCATTCAGCTTGTATCCCTACCTACAGTATATATGCTACTCCATTCAGCTTGTATCCCTACCTGCAGTATATATGCTACTCCATTCAGCTTGTATCCCTACCTGCAGTACATACTCCATTTAGCTTGTATCCCTACCTGCAGTATATATGCTACTCCATTCAGCTTGTATCCCTACCTGCAGTATATATGCTACTCCATTCAGCTTCTATCCCTACCTGCAGTATATATGCTACTCCATTCAGCTTGTATCCCTACCTGCAGTATATATCCTACTCCACTCAGCTTGTATCCCTACCTGCAGTATATATGCTACTCCATTCAGCTTGTATCCCTACCTGCAGTATATATGCTACTCCATTCAGCTTGTATCCCTACCTGCAGTATATATGCTACTCCATTCAGCTTGTATCCCTACCTGCAGTATATATGCTACTCCATTCAGCTTGTATCCCTACCTGCAGTATATATGCTACTCCATTCAGCTTGTATCCCTACCTGCAGTATATATGCTACTCCATTCAGCTTGTATCCCTACCTGCAGTATATATGCTACTCCATTCAGCTTGTATCCCTACCTGCAGTATATATGCTTCTCCATTCAGCTTGTATCCCTACCTGCAGTATATATGCTACTCCATTCAGCTTGTATCCCTACCTGCAGTATATATGCTACTCCATTCAGCTTGTATCCCTACCTGCAGTATATATGCTACTCCATTCAGCTTGTATCCCTACCTGCAGTATATATGCTACTCCATTCAGCTTGTATCCCTACCTGCAGTATATATGCTACTCCATTCAGCTTGTATCCCTACCTGCAGTATATATGCTACTCCATTCAGCTTGTATCCCTACCTGCAGTATATATGCTACTCCATTCAGCTTGTATCCCTACCTGCAGTATATATGCTACTCCATTCAGCTTGTATCCCTACCTGCAGTATATATGCTACTCCATTCAGCTTGTATCCCTACCTGCAGTATATATGCTACTCCATTCAGCTTGTATCCCTACCTGCAGTATATATGCTACTCCATTCAGCTTGTATCCCTACCTGCAGTATATATGCTATTCCATTCAGCTTGTATCCCTACCTGCAGTATATATGCTACTCCATTCAGCTTGTATCCCTACCTGCAGTATATATGCTACTCCATTCAGCTTGTATCCCTACCTGCAGTATATTTGCTACTCCATTCAGCTTGTATCCCTACCTGCAGTATATATGCTACTCCATTCAGCTTGTATCCCTACCTGCAGTATATATGCTACTCCATTCAGCTTGTATCCCTACCTGCAGTATATATGCTACTCCATTCAGCTTGTATCCCTACCTGCAGTATATATGCTACTCCATTCAGCTTGTATCCCTACCTGCAGTATATATGCTACTCCATTCAGCTTGTATCCCTACCTGCAGTATATATGCTACTCCATTCAGATTGTATCCCTACCTGCAGTATATATGCTACTCCATTCAGCTTGTATCCCTACCTGCAGTATATATGCTACTCCATTCAGCTTGTATCCCTACCTGCAGTATATATGCTACTCCATTCAGCTTGTATCCCTACCTGCAGTATATATGCTACTCCATTCAGCTTGTATCCCTACCTGCAGTATATATGCTACTCCATTCAGCTTGTATCCCTACCTGCAGTATATATGCTACTCCATTCAGCTTGTATCCCTACCTGCAGTATATATGCTACTCCATTCAGCTTGTATCCCTATCTGCAGTATATATGCTACTCCATTCAGCTTGTATCCCTACCTGCAGTATATATGCTACTCCATTCAGCTTGTATCCCTACCTGCAGTATATATGCTACTCCATTCAGCTTGTATCCCTACCTGCAGTATATATGCTACTCCATTCAGCTTGTATCCCTACCTGCAGTATATATGCTACTCCATTCAGCTTGTATCCCTACCTGCAGTATATATGCTACTCCATTCAGCTTGTATCCCTACCTGCAGTATATATGCTATTCCATTCAGCTTTTATCCCTACCTGCAGTATATATGCTACTCCATTCAGCTTGTATCCCTACCTGCAGTATATATGCTACTCCATTCAGCTTGTATCCCTACCTGCAGTATATATGCTACTCCATTCAGCTTGTATCCCTACCTGCAGTATATATGCTACTCCATTCAGCTTGTATCCCTACCTGCAGTATATATGCTACTCCATTCAGCTTGTATCCCTACCTGCAGTATATATGCTACTCCATTCAGCTTGTATCCCTACCTGCAGTATATATGCTACTCCATTCAGCTTGTATCCCTACCTGCAGTATATATGCTACTTCATTCAGCTTGTATCCCTACCTGCAGTATATATGCTACTCCATTCAGCTTGTATCCCTACCTGCAGTATATATGCTACTCCATTCAGCTTGTATCCCTACCTGCAGTATATATGCTACTCCATTCAGCTTGTATCCCTACCTGCAGTATATATGCTACTCCATTCAGCTTGTATCCCTACCTGCAGTATATATGCTACTCCATTCAGCTTGTATCCCTACCTGCAGTATATATGCTACTTCATTCAGCTTGTATCCCTACCTGCAGTATATATGCTACTCCATTCAGCTTGTATCCCTACCTGCAGTATATATGCTACTCCATTCAGCTTGTATCCCTACCTGCAGTATATATGCTACTCCATTCAGCTTGTATCCCTACCTGCAGTATATATGCTACTCCATTCAGCTTGTATCCCTACCTGCAGTATATATGCTACTCCATTCAGCTTGTATCCCTACCTGCAGTATATATGCTACTCCATTCAGCTTGTATCCCTACCTGCAGTATATATGCTACTCCATTCAGCTTGTATCCCTACCTGCAGTATATATGCTACTCCATTCAGCTTGTATCCCTACCTGCAGTATATATGCTACTCCATTCAGCTTGTATCCCTACCTGCAGTATATAGGCTACTCCATTCAGCTTGTATCCCTACCTGCAGTATATATGCTACTCCATTCAGCTTGTATCCCTACCTGCAGTATATATGCTACTCCATTCAGCTTGTATCCCTACCTGCAGTATATATGCTACTCCATTCAGCTTGTATCCCTACCTGCAGTATATAGGCTACTCCATTCAGCTTGTATCCCTACCTGCAGTATATATGCTACTCCATTCAGCTTGTATCCCTACCTGCAGTATATATGCTACTCCATTCAGCTTGTATCCCTACCTGCAGTATATATGCTACTCCATTCAGCTTGTATCCCTACCTGCAGTATATAGGCTACTCCATTCAGCTTGTATCCCTACCTGCAGTATATATGCTACTCCATTCAGCTTGTATCCCTACCTGCAGTATATATGCTACTCCATTCAGCTTGTATCCCTACCTGCAGTATATATGCTACTCCATTCAGCTTGTATCCCTACCTGCAGTATATATGCTACTCCATTCAGCTTGTATCCCAACCTGCAGTATATATGCTACTCCATTCAGCTTGTATCCCTACCTGCAGTATATATGCTATTCCATTCAGCTTGTATCCCTACCTGCAGTATATATGCTACTCCATTCAGCTTGTATCCCTACCTGCAGTATATATGCTACTCCATTCAGCTTGTATCCCTACCTGCAGTATATATGCTACTCCATTCAGCTTGTATCCCTACCTGCAGTATATATGCTATTCCATTCAGCTTTTATCCCTACCTGCAGTATATATGCTACTCCATTCAGCTTGTATCCCTACCTGCAGTATATATGCTACTCCATTCAGCTTGTATCCCTACCTGCAGTATATATGCTACTCCATTCAGCTTGTATCCCTACCTGCAGTATATATGCTACTCCATTCAGCTTGTATCCCTACCTGCAGTATATATGCTACTCCATTCAGCTTGTATCCCTACCTGCAGTATATATGCTACTCCATTCAGCTTGTATCCCTACCTGCAGTATATATGCTACTCCATTCAGCTTGTATCCCTACCTGCAGTATATATGCTACTCCATTCAGCTTGTATCCCTACCTGCAGTATATATGCTACTCCATTCAGCTTGTATCCCTACCTGCAGTATATATGCTACTCCATTCAGCTTGTATCCCTACCTGCAGTATATATGCTACTCCATTCAGCTTGTATCCCTACCTGCAGTATATATGCTACTCCATTCAGCTTGTATCCCTACCTGCAGTATATATGCTACTCCATTCAGCTTGTATCCCTACCTGCAGTATATATGCTACTCCATTCAGCTTGTATCCCTACCTGCAGTATATATGCTACTCCATTCAGCTTGTATCCCTACCTGCAGTATATATGCTACTCCATTCAGCTTGTATCCCTACCTGCAGTATATATGCTACTCCATTCAGCTTGTATCCCTACCTGCAGTATATATGCTACTCCATTCAGCTTGTATCCCTACCTGCAGTATATAGGCTACTCCATTCAGCTTGTATCCCTACCTGCAGTATATATGCTACTCCATTCAGCTTGTATCCCTACCTGCAGTATATATGCTACTCCATTCAGCTTGTATCCCTACCTGCAGTATATATGCTACTCCATTCAGCTTGTATCCCTACCTGCAGTATATAGGCTACTCCATTCAGCTTGTATCCCTACCTGCAGTATATATGCTACTCCATTCAGCTTGTATCCCTACCTGCAGTATATATGCTACTCCATTCAGCTTGTATCCCTACCTGCAGTATATATGCTACTCCATTCAGCTTGTATCCCTACCTGCAGTATATAGGCTACTCCATTCAGCTTGTATCCCTACCTGCAGTATATATGCTACTCCATTCAGCTTGTATCCCTACCTGCAGTATATATGCTACTCCATTCAGCTTGTATCCCTACCTGCAGTATATATGCTACTCCATTCAGCTTGTATCCCTACCTGCAGTATATATGCTACTCCATTCAGCTTGTATCCCAACCTGCAGTATATATGCTACTCCATTCAGCTTGTATCCCTACCTGCAGTATATATGCTATTCCATTCAGCTTGTATCCCTACCTGCAGTATATATGCTACTCCATTCAGCTTGTATCCATACCTGCAGTATATATGCTACTCCATTCAGCTTGTATCCCTACCTGCAGTATATATGCTACTCCATTCAGCTTGTATCCCTACCTGCAGTATATATGCTACTCCATTCAGCTTGTATCCATACCTGCAGTATATATGCTACTCCATTCAGCTTGTATCCCTACCTGCAGTATATATGCTACTCCATTCAGCTTGTATCCCTACCTGCAGTATATATGCTACTCCATTCAGCTTGTATCCCTACCTGCAGTATATATGCTACTCCATTCAGCTTGTATCCCTACCTGCAGTACATACTCCATTCAGCTTGTATCCCTACCTGCAGTATATATGCTACTCCATTCAGCTTGTATCCCTACCTGCAGTATATATGCTACTCCATTCAGCTTGTATCCCTACCTGCAGTATATAGGCTACTCCATTCAGCTTGTATCCCTACCTGCAGTATATAGGCTACTCCATTCAGCTTGTATCCCTACCTGCAGTATATAGGCTACTCCATTCAGCTTGTATCCCTACCTGCAGTATATATGCTACTCCATTCAGCTTGTATCCCTACCTGCAGTATATATGCTACTCCATTCAGCTTGTATCCCTACCTGCAGTATATATGCTACTCCATTCAGCTTGTATCCCTACCTGCAGTATATATGCTACTCCATTCAGCTTGTATCCCTACCTGCAGTATATAGGCTACTCCATTCAGCTTGTATCCCTACCTGCAGTATATATGCTACTCCATTCAGCTTGTATCCATCCCCATTCCCAAAGAGAGCCCTGTCTGGTTACCAAAGACGCTCTCCTCCAAACATATTCAAATGATTCAGTCCAATAAGGCCATTTCAACGGTAGTCCTAGGCTATATCTGGCTTATTTCGAACGTGCCTCACACATACCATTTACAGGAGCCTAGTATTTCTTATTGAGGAGAAGTGTGATGCGTAAAGGCCTCTACTCGTTGAAGCCAATTACAACAGTGTTGACTGTCAACACTCCGAACATATTGAGCAACACTGGATAAAAAATACAAAATAAAAGTCTTTACTGTTGTTCTTACTCATTACTGTAGCCTATGCAACAGGTCCCCTGTAGCTCGGTTGGTAGAGCGTGGCGCTGGCAACGCCAGGGTTGTGGGTTCGAGTCCCACGGGGGGCCAGTATGAAAAATGTATGCACTCACTAACTGTAAGTCGCTTTGGATAAGAGCGTCTGCTAAATGACTAAAATGTAAATTAAATGAAATATGCAATTTAATAAACTGTATCAATGGACAAGGACGGTAACTTTTCCCAGCTGAATTTGGAGTTGGTACAATGCAAAGACCGTCAATAACCTACAGAACTTGAGACAACAGCAGTATGAAATGGGTTGATTGGCCAGTAAGTGGCCAAGCCCTCGTCACACCTATCATTTATTTATCATTTATGAATTCATCAAAACCCAGCCCTGTCGCGCCACCGCCAGCTATTGCGTTCATAATTCCAGCAGTGAAAATAGCAGTGACAAAACCCCCGGACCTATAACCCTACAGCCAGCTCTAGGATTTACCATTGCGTTAGGTTTGTAATTTTTTTTAAATAATTGCCCTGTGAGTGACAGGCAATAGCTTTTGAAAGAAAATCAGGAATTTTAACATTCGAAGCGATTCAAATCAAATCAAATCAAATTTTATTGGTCACATGCGCCGAATACAACAGGTGCAGACATTACAGTGAAATGCTTACTTACAGCCCTTAACCAACAGTGCATTTATTTTAAACAAAAAAAGTAAGAATAAAACAACAACAAAAAAAAAGTGTTGAGAAAAAAAGAGCAGAAGTAAAATAAAGTGACAGTAGGGAGGCTATATATACAGTAAAATAAAGTGACATTAGGGAGGCTATATATACAGGGGGGTACCGTTGCATAGTCAATGTGCGGGGGCACCGGCCAGTCGAGGCAGTTGAGGCAATATGTACATGTGGGTAGAGTTAAAGTGACTATGCATAAATACTTAACAGAGTAGCAGCAGCGCAAAAAGGATGGGGTGGGGGGGCAGTGCAAATAGTCCGGGTAGCCATGATTTTTAAAAAAAAAATTATTTAACCTTTATTTAACCAGGTAAGCCAGTTGAGAACAGGTTCTCATTTACAACTGCGACCTGGCCAAGATAAAGCAAAGTAGTGCAATAAAAACAACACAGAGTTACATATGGGGTAAAAAAACATAAAGTCAGAAATACAACAGAAAATATATATACAGTGTGTGCAAATGTAGCAAGTTATGGAGGTAAGGCAATAAATAGGCTATAGTGCAGAATAATTACAATAGTATTAACACTGGAATGCTAGATGTGCAAGAGATTATGTGCAAATAGAGATACTGGGGTGCAAAAGAGCAAAATAAATAACAATATAGGGATGAGGTAGTTGGGTGGGCTAATTTCAGATGGGCTGTGTACAGGTGCAGTGATCGGTAAGGTGCTCTGACAACTGATGCTTAAAGTTATTGAGGGAGATAAGAGTCTCCAGCTTCAGAGATTTTTGCAATTCGTTCCAGTCATTGGCAGCAGAGAACTGGAAGGAATGGCGGCCAAAGGAGGTGTTGGCTTTGGGAATGACCAGTGAGATATACCTGCTGGAGCGCAGACTACGGGTGGGTGCTGCTATGGTGACCAATGAGCTAAGATAAGGCGGGGATTTGCCTAGCAGTGATTTATAGATGGCCTGGAGCCAGTGGGTTTGACGACGGACATGTAGTGAGGACCAGCCAACAAGAGCGTACAGGTCACAGTGGTGGGTAGTGTATGGGGCTTTGGAGACAAAACGGATGGCACTGTGATAGACTACATCCAATTTGCTGAGTAGAGTGTTGGAGGCTATTTTGTAAATGACATCGCCGAAGTCATGGATCGGTAGGATAGTCAGTTTTACGAGGGCATGTTTGGCAGCATGAGTGAAGGAGGCTTTGTTGCGAAATAGGAAGCCGATTCTAGATTTAACTTTGGATTGGAGATTCTTTATGTGAGTCTGGAAGTTGAGTTTACAGTCTAACCAGACACCTAGATATTTGTAGTTGTCCACATACTCTAGGTCCGACCCGTCGAGAGTGGTGATTCTAGTCGGGTGGGCGGGTGCTAGCAGCGTTCGATTGAAAAGCATGCATTTAGTTTTACTAGTGTTTAAGAGCAGTTGAAGGCTACTGAAGGATTGTTGTATGGCATTGAAGCTCATTTGGAGGTTTGTTAACACAGTGTCCAATGAAGGGCCAGATGTATACAAAATGGTGTCGTCTGCGTAGAGGTGGATCTGAGAGTCACCAGCAGCAAGAGCGACATCATTGATATACACGGAGAAAAGTGTCGGCCCAAGAATTGAACCCTGTGGCACCCCCATAGAGACTGCCATAGGTCCAGACAACAGGCCCTCCGATTTGACACACTGAACTCTATCTGAGAAGTAGTTGGTGAACCAGGCGAGGCAGTCATTTGAGAAACCAAGGCTATTTAGTCTGCCAATAAGAATGCGGTGGTTGACAGAGTCGAAAGCCTTGGCCAGGTCGATGAAGACGGCTGCACAGTACTGTCTATTATCAATCGCGGTTATAATATCGTTTAGGACCTTGAGCGTGGCTGAAGTGCACCCGTGACCAGCTCGGAAACCGGATTGCATAGCGGAGAAGGTACGGTGGTATTCGAAATGGTCGATGATCTGTTTGTTAACTTGGCTTTCGAATACTTTCGAAAGGCAGGGCAGGATGGATATAGGTCTGTAGCAGTTTGGATCTAGAGTGTCACCCCCTTTGAAGAGGGGGATGACCGCGGCAGCTTTCCAATCTCTGGGGATCTCAGAAGTTATGAAAGAGAGGTTGAACAGACTAGTAATAGGGGTTGCGACAATTTCGGCGGCTAGTTTTAGAAAGAAAGGGTCCAGATTGTCTAGCCCAGCTGATTTGTAGGGGTCCAGATTTTGCAGCGCTTTCAAAACATCAGCTGTCTGAATTTGTGTGAAGGAGAAGCGGGGGGGGCATGGGCAAGTTGCAGCAGAGGGTGCAGAGTTGGTGGCCGGGTTAGTGGTAGCCAGATGGAAAGCATGGCCAGCTGTAGCAAAATGCTTGTTGAAATTCTCGATTATTGTAGATTTATCGGTGGTGATAGTGTTTCCTAGCCTCAGTGCAGTGGGCAGCTGGGAGGAAGTGCTCTTATTCTCCATGGACTTTACAGTGTCCCAAAACTTTTTGGAGTTAGTGCTACAGGAAGCAAATTTCTGTTTGAAAAAGTTAGCCTTTGCTTTCCTGACTGCTTGTGTATATTGGTTCCTAACTTCCCTGAAAAGTTGCATATCGCGGGGCCTATTTGATGCTAATGCTGTACGCCACAGGATGTTTTTGTGCTGGTCAAGGGCAGTCAAGTCTGAGGAGAACCAGGGGCTATATCGGTTCTTAGTTCTGTATTTTTTGAATGGGGCATGTTTATTTAAGATTGAGAGGAAATTACTTTTAAGGAACAACCAGGCATCCTCTACTGACGGAATGAGATCTATATCCATCCAGGATACCTGGGCCAGGTCAATTAGGAAGGCCTCCTCGCTAAAGTGTTTTAGGGAGCGTTTGACAGTGATGAGGGGTGGTCGTTTGACCGCGGACCCGTTACGGACGCAGGCAATAAGGCAGTGATCGCTGAGATCCTGGTTGAAGACAGCTGAGGTGTATTTAGAGGGTATGTTAGTCAGGATGATATCTATGAGGGTACCCATGTTTACGGATTTAGGGTTGTACCTGGTAGGTTCGTTGATAATTTGCGTGAGGTTGAGGGCATCTAGCTTGGATTGTAGGATGGCTGGGGTATTAAGCATATCCCAATTTAGGTCACCAAGCAGTACAAACTCTGAGGATAAATGGGGGGCAATCAATTCACATATGGTGTCCAGGGCACAGCTGGGGGCTGAGGGGGGTCTGTAGCAAGCGGCAACAGTGAGAGACTTATTTCTGGAAAGGTGGATTTTTAGAAGTAGAAGCTCAAACTGTTTGGGCACAGACCTGACCATGATTGTCACTAGTTAACAGCCACAAAGTCATAATTATGGCTAAACCACACCAATTTATACAATTTATCTTAGTTAAAATCTTATTTTAACCTAACCATAACCACACTGCTAACCTTATACCGAACCCTAAATTAAGCCCAAAAAGCCAATGTAGACCCTGTGGCTGTTTTATCTAGTGGAAACCACTTGAAACCCTCTCTCCTTCGGATTTACGTACAGAATAATACGAAATGCTCTGAGACCAGGTTGCTCTCTCTCCAAAGGACAATTTATGAAATGAGGCTATTAACGCGACAGGATTACTACTATTATAGAGGTTATCAGGACACTTTACAGGTAAATGGCAGATTAATACGTGAGAATTTCCTCAGCCACTGAGATTCAGAAAACATCCAAGAAGAAAATGTTAGACTACACACGAATACCGTAGTCATCAGCATTAAAACACCAATAGGGTGGTTCTGTGGCAGACAGGACAGACTTGCTTGCTTTTGGGACAGATCTGAAAAGACAACTATCATTACCTGTGTTGATAATATCCCACACACGACACGGGACCTCTACTGTCTAGCTGTTGATTTAGGTTACCATAGCTGCTCATCTTTCCTGAACGTTTCAAATGTTGCCAAGAAGTGAGTCTACATATATAACATGTATTATTTGGAAAGGAAGAACGAGGAGATTTATCTTAGCAAGTGTCACATCACTGCCCCGACGACATTTGTTTTACCCTAACGAAACAAGCTTGCACGTACCGGTTACAAAGTGTCCAGCCTTGAAAGTTTCTAACGGTTTTAGATGGTTCCAGGGACAGACTCTTCTATACAAAATTAGAATTCCCTCTAGTGTTTTCAAACGTCGACAAAATATATCAAAATGAAAATGGAGAAAAAAATGGTTTCGTCTTGATTTCTGCCCCTTATAGAAGCGTTGGGTTAGCCAATTCTGACTTTCACCCCACTAGTCTGTAAATTGCCAGCTGTACAGCCTTCCGCAGAGCAGGAGGGAGTGGTGGAACTGTTCCCTGAAGACACTGCCCCTTTCATGGATGATTCTGTAACACATTTTCCACTTTCATAACGCAAACCTAACGCTTTTATAACATGAATTATTGTGTAAATGTTATTGAACATCGATCATTTTATAATATGCCATTTAGCAGACGCTTTTATCCAAAGCGACTTACAGTCATGCGTGCATACATTTATTTAATTTTTTTGTGTATGGGTGGTCCCGGGGATCGAACCCACTACCTTGGCGTTACAAGCGCCGTGCTCTACCAGCTGAGCTACAGAGGACATTTTAAGTATTTCTATTTCCAAGAAGATATATCCTAGAGATAAATCTGACTTAGTTAAGACAGCTTTCTAAAAACATGTCAGTGTTAATTCATATTTAATCTAAAACATTTGGATTTGCAACAAATAAAAGTAGACTTTAAATAAGCACCACCCCTGACATTAAAATAATTTATTTTCGATACATACAAAATAAATCTATTACACACTTTTCTTTGCACATTGTACATGTTATGTCACCAACAGAGGGAAACATTGGTCTATGGAGTGAAAGATGGGTCTGATTTTAAAAAGCATGTCTCCATAGGCTTGTCTGCATCTCTACACAACATACCAACAGAATTGTCTGCATCTCTACACAACGTACCAACAGGACTGTCTGCATCTCTACGCAACATACCAACTTGCTATAGGCTACAACATACCAGGAGCCCACTCTCAATGTTCAAAATAAACCAGAGAGCTACATTTTGCGAGAGAGGATCAATAGTTTCTAACAAAATAGCTGTGGATTAAACGTTATCACAAGCACATACACTTAACTGCTAAAATAAAGGAAACACCAACATAAAGTGTCTTGATAGGGTGTTGGGCCACCACGACCTGCCAGAGCATAGATTCTACTAGTGGAGCTAAACCATGCCAGGAAAATGCACCCCACAACATAACATATACTTTGTATCACTCATTTATTCAAGTGTTTCCTTTATTTTGGCAGTTACCGGTATGCCTACAGTCATGTTCTATAATCCATAGAAGGGTTTTGGAAGATCTTACCTTGGCAAGTTGACTGTTCAACTCATGGCTACACTAGCAGTACACTGGCTGCTAGTTCTGACTTGAATGGGAACTGCCATCTCTGGGATAATATTTCTATGGTAGGTTTGCCTTTTGCAAATTTCAAAAATCAATCGCGGGAACAAGGTACAGTTTGGAAAGCAATGTGTACTGCTGAAAAGAGAAGACTAATCTGTGTGTAGAACCAATAGAAACACTTTTCTCTACTCCCGATTTTTAGTGAACAGCAGCACTGTTTTTTCGAAGTAGCTCATCTTGAGATAGGCTATTGCCACGACGAGGCGTCCGCCATCACCTTGACTGGTAAAACATAGAACAAGCCCCTGGGCCTATGATTTCTTCATCCAGCCCTGCATGACAATGACATTAATACATGCTAATAGCTTAAATAGTTAACTAGCGAGATAGCAAATTCAAAATATAGTTAGGCTGGTTATCTATTCTGTCTGTTGTATATCGTTATTTTACCTGCTGCACAAATGTCTCTCTCTCTCTCCTCTGGCAACGGCCCACTGGCACACACACGGTGATGCCCACACCATGACTTTTACAGGATTTTATGGGCTATAACTGGGCAAATAACTCAGTAAATAGCAATGAATGTTAACAAATGTGCTCGCTTTGATCAACAACAACAAAAAAACGCATATTGTGATTGAAAGACCGCTCTTGTGCCTGTCAATGCAGACACTTTGATCCGATTCTGAGCGGAGTAGCCTAACCGTGAAGCTGCATAACGATAGAGGAGTTCAGATATGTCTGTTTTTAACACTACCCACAGAGTTGTTAAACTACGGCGTGCGACATGGTTCAGTGTGCCAATAAATCAGCACAGTCTACTTTTTAGTTCTCAAATTGACTCCGTCTTGGAGCTAGAATTGGGATCATGTATAGTATACATGATCCCAATTCTAGCTCCAAGACGGAGTCAATTGATGGCGGTCCCTTACACCTCGTCTGCTGTATTGAACATTGCTCTCCGTTACTCTTTTTTTTGTATTAGCACAGTATACATTGTATACTGTGCTAATACAAAAAAAAGAGTAACGGAGAGCAATGTTCAATACAGCAGACGAGGTGTTTGTGGTAAGGGACCGCCATCTTTATGCACCTTCGCCATTGTTTGATATTGTGATTTTTCATTTTATTTTTTCCTGTCCATTTGTACAACTGCTTGTCTATAATCTGCTTGTCAAGGGAAAAAAATTACTTATAACAATAAGCCATGTAGCAGACGCTTTTATCCAAAGCGACTTACAGTCATGTGTGCATACATTTTTACGTATGGGTGGTCCCGGGGATCGAACCCACTACCCTGGTGTTACAAGCGCCGTGCTCAACCAATTGAGCTACCAATTGCCCTGGGCAAGCGAACAAGCGTTCATGTCGAGCCCTGGCTAAACCATCTGATGGTGGCAGAGAGATGCTTCTAAAGTCCCTTCTGTCTGGATGGTTCGGTTAAAGGCTAATGCAGCTTTTATCAGACTATTTGTGATGGAATTACACTCAAATGTATAAACTCCCAGTAATTTATTGGGTGTGGTTTACCCATAGTGTGCGACTCTCTGTGTTTATAGCTTCCAGTCTATTCACCGTTAGTCAGCACCTCTACACTAAATAATGTTCTTTGGGTGTGTCGTTAGTCAGCACCTCCTTCAGAGCCCAGCGCCTTCAGAGCCCAGCGCCTTCAGAGCCTTCAGAGCCCAGCGCCTTCAGAGCCCAGCGCCTTCAGAGCCCAGCGCCTTCAGAGCCTTCAGAGCCCAGCGCCTTCAGAGCCCGGCGCCTTCAGAGCCCAGCGCCTTCAGAGCCCAGCGCCTTCAGAGCCCAGCGCCTTCAGAGCCCAGCGCCTTCATAGCCCAGCGCCTTCAGAGCCCAGCGCCTTCAGAGCCCAGCGCCTTCAGAGCCCAGCGCCTTCATAGCCCAGCGCCTTCATAGCCCAGCGCCTTCAGAGCCCAGCGCCTTCAGAGCCTTCAGAGCCCAGCGCCTTCAGAGCCCAGCGCCTTCAGAGCCCAGCGCCTTCAGAGCCCAGCGCCTTCAGAGCCTTCAGAGCCCAGCGCCTTCAGAGCCTTCAGAGCCCAGCGCCTTCAGAGCCCAGCGCCTTCAGAGCCTTCATAGCCTTCAGAGCCCAGCGCCTTCAGAGCCCGGCGCCTTCAGAGCCCAGCGCCTTCAGAGCCCAGCGCCTTCAGAGCCCAGCGCCTTCAGAGCCCAGCGCCTTCAGAGCCCGGCGCCTTCAGAGCCCAGCGCCTTCAGAGCCCAGCGCCTTCAGAGCCCAGCGCCTTCATAGCCCAGCGCCTTCAGAGCCCAGCGCCTTCAGAGCCCAGCGCCTTCAGAGCCCAGCGCCTTCAGAGCCCAGCGCCTTCATAGCCCAGCGCCTTCATAGCCCAGCGCCTTCAGAGCCCAGCGCCTTCAGAGCCTTCAGAGCCCAGCGCCTTCAGAGCCCAGCGCCTTCAGAGCCCAGCGCCTTCAGAGCCTTCAGAGCCCAGCGCCTTCAGAGCCTTCAGAGCCCAGCGCCTTCAGAGCCCAGCGCCTTCATAGCCCAGCGCCTTCAGAGCCCAGCGCCTTCAGAGCCCAGCGCCTTCAGAGCCCAGCGCCTTCATAGCCCAGCGCCTTCATAGCCCAGCGCCTTCAGAGCCCAGCGCCTTCAGAGCCTTCAGAGCCCAGCGCCTTCAGAGCCCAGCGCCTTCAGAGCCCAGCGCCTTCAGAGCCTTCAGAGCCCAGCGCCTTCAGAGCCTTCAGAGCCCAGCGCCTTCAGAGCCCAGCGCCTTCAGAGCCTTCAGAGCCTTCAGAGCCCAGCGCCTTCAGAGCCCAGCGCCTTCAGAGCCCAGCGCCTTATGAGCCTTCAGAGCCCAGCGCCTTCAGAGCCCAGTGCCTTCATAGCCCAGCGCCTTCAGAGCCTTCAGAGCCCAGCGCCTTCAGAGCCTTCAGAGCCCAGCGCCTTCAGAGCCCAGCGCCTTCAGAGCCTTCAGAGCCTTCAGAGCCCAGCGCCTTCAGAGCCTTCAGAGCCTTCAGAGCCCAGCGCCTTCATAGCCTTCAGAGCCCAGCGCCTTCAGAGCCCAGCGCCTTCAGAGCCCAGCGCCTTCAGAGCCCAGCGCCTTCAGAGCCCAGCACCTTCAGAGCCTTCATAGCCCAGCGCCTTCATAGCCCGGCGCCTTCATAGCCCGGCGCCTTCATAGCCCGGCGCCTTCATAGCCCGGCGCCTTCATAGCCCGGCGCCTTCATAGCCCGGCGCCTTCATAGCCCGGCGCCTTCAGAGCCCGGCGCCTTCAGAGCCCGGCGCCTTCAGAGCCCGGCGCCTTCAGAGCCCTGTACGATGCTGCTTGATCCAGATTCCACAAGGCAGCATCATAAAGAGGCTGAAGGCAAAGAGAGAACATCCAACACCACCCTGAACATCCAACACCACCCTGAACAACCAAACACCACCCTGAACAACCAAACACCACCCTGAACAACCAAACACCACCCTGAACAACCAAACACCACCCTGAATAACCAAACACCACCCTGAACAACCAAACACCACCCTGAACAACCAAACACCACCCTGAACAACCAAACATTATTGAGACCAGGGTGGCTCTGGCTCGGTCCTCTGTAGAGATGGACTGCCACTTCTCTTTACACACCGTGTTCCCAAAACTACAAGACAGAAATACATCATGTTCCCAAAACTACAAGACAGAAATACATCATGTTCCTAAAACTACAAGACAGAAATACATCATGAACCCAAATGATTTGGGTGGATCCCATCCTCCTTATAAAACGTGTTTTGTTTCCAAAAGGTATCGAAATTGTCAACAAAAGTTACACCCATTGAACTCTTTACCCACATAACACTAGTCTATCTCCTGTTTCTGTAGTGAGACAGCTTGATGTACAGTACACCCCCTGGACAGGACACTAGTCTATCTCCTGTTTCTGTAGTGAGACAGCTTGATGTACAGTACACCCCCTGGACAGGACACTAGTCTATCTCCTGTTTCTGTAGTGAGGCAGCTTGATGTACCAGTACACCCCCTGGACATGACACTAGTCTATCTCCTGTTTCTGTAGTGAGACAGCTTGATGTACAGTACACCCCCTGGACAGGACACTAGTCTATCTCCTGTTTCTGTAGTGAGGCAGCTTGATGTACAGTACACCCTCTGGACAGGACACTAGTCTATCTCCTGTTTCTGTAGTGAGACAGCTTGATGTACAGTACACCCCCTGGACAGGACACTAGTCTATCTCCTGTTTCTGTAGTGAGACAGCTTGATGTACAGTACACCCCCTGGACAGGACACTAGTCTATCTCCTGTTTCTGTAGTGAGACAGCTTGATGTACCAGGACACCCCCTGGACAGGACACTAGTCTATCTCCTGTTTCTGTAGACCCGGACAACGTGTGCTGTTGGGAGTACAGGAGGACTGGAGTTGGGCTGTTGGGGGTACAGGAGGACTGGAGTTGGGCTGTTGGGGGTACAGGAGGACTGGAGTTGGGCTGTTGGGGGTACAGGAGGACTGGAGTTGGGCTGTTGGGGGTACAGGAGGACTGGAGTTGGGCTGTTGGGGGTACAGGAGGACTGGAGTTGGGCTGTTGGGGGTACAGGAGGACTGGAGTTGGGCTGTTGGGGGTACAGGAGGACTGGAGTTGGGCTGTTGGGGGTACTGGAGGACTGGAGTTGGACTGTTGGGGGGTACTGGAGGACTGGAGTTGGGCTGTTGGGAGTACAGGAGGACTGGAGTTGGGCTGTTGGGTGTTCAGGAGGACTGGAGGTATCTCCCGTTATGTTTGACAGACAGTAGCACCATGTTCAAGAGAACACCCACCCCTCTTCATATGAGATTCCCTCCTCTAGTAGAACAAGCTCCAGGCACAGGTCTAGGATCAGTTTACCCTCCCCAATCCGAACCATTAGTGGGGGGAAATGCAAATCTAACCTGTCTAGGGGTAACTTCCCCCTACACCAGTGGAACAGCTCCCTGTCTCATCCTAACCTGTCTAGGGGTAACTTCCCCCTACACCAGTGGAACAGCTCCCTGTCTCATCCTAACCTGTCTAGGGGTAACTTCCCCCTACACCAGTGGAACAGCTCCCTGTCTCATCCTAACCTGTCTAGGGGTAACTTCCCCCTACACCAGTGGAACAGCTCCCTGTCTCATCCTAACCTGTCTAGGGGTAACTTCCCCCTACACCAGTGGAACAGCTCCCTGTCTCATCCTAACCTGTCTAGGGGTAACTTCCCCCTACACCAGTGGAACAGCTCCCTGTCTCATCCTGCCTCCAGCCACAAAGCACAGAGGACCATTCTACCAGACAGGGACTGAGCGGTCAAAGAGTCTCTTTCAGGGCAGGCAGGCAGGCAGACAGGGAACCCACCAGGGACAACAAACAGAGGGAGCGGCAGAGCAGCCATAGCCTGGGTAGCAGTCTGTTTAGCTAGCATTCCACTCCTCGTCATGACTCATGACTCGACCGAGTGAGTACAAGGAGTGGAATGTTACCTGAAAACAGGTTCTGGACTTCAGGCTAGAGCAAGCACCAGTCAGTGAACATGTAGATACAAACCTGTCCCAGGGAAGTGACCTACATTCTAAGATCCCTGTTAGGCGATAACTGTGAAATAAAGTTGTTTTGAACTGAATCTAGAAGTAAATATCTTTGGTATGACAATGATTGGATAAAGAAACAGAGAACAGTGACAACCATCTGACTAACCCAATGTTAACCCTACCTAGTCCTTACCTGGTCCCAGTAACTACTAACTACTAACCCTACCTAGTCCTTACCTAGTCCCAGTAACTACTAACCCTACCTAGTCCTTACCTGGTCCCAGTAACTACTAACCCTACTTAGTCCCAGTAACTACTAACCCTACCTAGTCCTTACCTAGTCCCAGTAACTACTAACCCTACCTTGTCCTTACCTAGTCCCAGTAACTACTAACTACTGACCCTACCTAGTCCTTACCTAGTCCCAGTAACTACTAACTACTAACCCTACCTTGTCCTTACCTAGTCCCAGTAACTACTAACCCTACTTAGTCCCAGTAACTACTAACCCTACCTAGTCCTTACCTAGTCCCAGTAACTACTAACCCTACCTAGTCCTTACCTAGTCCCAGTAACTACTAACTACTGACCCTACCTAGTCCTTACCTAGTCCCAGTAACTACTAACTACTAACCCTACCTAGTCCTTACCTAGTCCCAGTAACTACTAACCCTACCTTGTCCTTACCTAGTCCCAGTAACTACTAACTACTGACCCTACCTAGTCCTAGTAACTACTAACTACTAACCCTACCTAGTCCTTACCTTGTCCCAGTAACTACTAACTACTAACCCTACCTAGTCCTTACCTAGTCCCAGTAATTACTAACTACTGACCCTACCTAGTCCTTACCTAGTCCCAGTAACTACTAACTACTAACCCTACCTAGTCCTTACCTAGTTCCAGTAACTACTAACTACTAACACTACCTAGTCCTGACCTGGTCCCAGTAACTACTAACCCTACCTAGTCCTTACCTGGTCCCAGTAACTACTAACTACTAACCCTACCTAGTCCTTACCTAGTCCCAGTAACTACTAACCCTACCTAGTCCTTACCTGGTCCCAGTAACTACTAACTACTAACCCTACCTAGTCCTTACCTAGTTCCAGTAACTACTAACTACTAACACTACCTGGTCCCAGTAACTGCTAACTACTAACCCTACCTAGTCCTTACCTAGTCCTAGTAACTACTAACACTACCTAGTCCTTACCTAGTGCCAGTAACTACTAACCCTACCTAGTCCCAGTAACTACTAACTACTAACCCTACCTAGTCCTTACCTAGTCCCAGTAACTACTAACCCTACCTAGTCCTTACCTGGTCCCAGTAACTACTAACCCTACTTAGTCCCAGTAACTACTAACCCTACCTAGTCCTTACCTAGTCCCAGTAACTACTAACCCTACCTTGTCCTTACCTAGTCCCAGTAACTACTAACTACTGACCCTACCTAGTCCTTACCTAGTCCCAGTAACTACTAACTACTAACCCTACCTTGTCCTTACCTAGTCCCAGTAACTACTAACCCTACTTAGTCCCAGTAACTACTAACCCTACCTAGTCCTTACCTAGTCCCAGTAACTACTAACCCTACCTAGTCCTTACCTAGTCCCAGTAACTACTAACTACTGACCCTACCTAGTCCTTACCTAGTCCCAGTAACTACTAACTACTAACCCTACCTAGTCCTTACCTAGTCCCAGTAACTACTAACCCTACCTTGTCCTTACCTAGTCCCAGTAACTACTAACTACTGACCCTACCTAGTCCTTACCTAGTCCCAGTAACTACTAACTACTAACCCTACCTAGTCCTTACCTTGTCCCAGTAACTACTAACTACTAACCCTACCTAGTCCTTACCTAGTCCCAGTAATTACTAACTACTGACCCTACCTAGTCCTTACCTAGTCCCAGTAACTACTAACTACTAACCCTACCTAGTCCTTACCTAGTTCCAGTAACTACTAACTACTAACACTACCTAGTCCTGACCTGGTCCCAGTAACTACTAACCCTACCTAGTCCTTACCTGGTCCCAGTAACTACTAACTACTAACCCTACCTAGTCCTTACCTAGTCCCAGTAACTACTAACCCTACCTAGTCCTTACCTGGTCCCAGTAACTACTAACTACTAACCCTACCTAGTCCTTACCTAGTTCCAGTAACTACTAACTACTAACACTACCTGGTCCCAGTAACTGCTAACTACTAACCCTACCTAGTCCTTACCTAGTCCTAGTAACTACTAACACTACCTAGTCCTTACCTAGTGCCAGTAACTACTAACCCTACCTAGTCCCAGTAACTACTAACTACTAACCCTACCTAGTCCTTAGAACAGGTGGTCAGCCATCTGAGAGGAGAGAACAGGTGGTCAGCCATCTGAGAGGAGAGAACAGGTGGTCAGCCATCTGAGAGGAGAGAACAGGTGGTCAGCCATCTGAGGAGAGGAGAGAACAGGTGGTCAGCCATCTGAGAGGAGAGAACAGGTGGTCAGCCATCTGAGAGGAGAAAACAGGTGGTCAGCCATCTGAGAGGAGAGAACAGGTGGTCAGCCATCTGAGAGGAGAGAACAGGTGGTCAGCCATCTGAGAGGAGAGAACAGGTGGTCAGCCATCTGAGAGGAGAGAACAGGTGGTCAGCCATCTGAGAGGAGAGAACAGGTGGTCAGCCATCTGAGGAGAGGAGAGAACAGGTGGTCAGCCATCTGAGAGGAGAGAACAGGTGGTCAGCCATCTGAGAGGAGAGAACAGGTGGTCAGCCATCTGAGAGGAGAGAACAGGTGGTCAGCCATCTGAGAGGAGAGAACAGGTGGTCAGCCATCTGAGAGGAGAGAACAGGTGGTCAGCCATCTGAGAGGAGAGAACAGGTGGTCAGCCATCTGAGAGGAGAGAACAGGTGGTCAGCCATCTGAGAGGAGAGAACAGGTGGTCAGCCATCTGAGAGGAGAGAACAGAACAGGTTATTTTCCTAAATGTATCATTATAAGAGAGTGCAGTCTTTCTCAAAAAGATGGATATGTATTGTATTCACACACAACTATATTAATATCAGAGACATTAGGAGAATTCTGATCAGGTGGTATCTTAAAACAAAAAATGCTTCCCCCCAGCTTACCAATGTATTAACATGTATCTGAGAGAGATGAGCCAATCCCCTACATTTCCTGTCAGTGTGTCATCATCACAAAACACGACAGACACTAGAAGATCTGCACTATTTCTTTCCTGCTAAAATCTTCCACTGACTGTTTGCAGGAGTTCTCTAACTGTTTCATCAGGGACCCCCTCATAACCAGAACACAACTTGAGTGAGATAAAAATAACATACAAGGTGTTTTAATATGAGTTCGGCAGTGCATGGCCGGATGAACCAAGTCTTGGGCTCAGCAGTGCATGGCCGGATGAACCAAGTCTTGGGCCCTGGGAAGTAACATTGTGAAGGCCTGCCTCTTGGGCCCTGGGAAGTAACATTGTGAAGGCCTGCCTCTTGGGCCCTGGGAAGTAACATTGTGAAGGCCTGCCTCTTGGGCCCTGGGAAGTAACATTGTGAAGGCCTGCCTCTTGGGCCCTGGGAAGTAACATTGTGAAGGCCTGCCTCTTGGGCCCTGGGAAGTAACATTGTGAAGGCCTGCCTCTTGGGCCCTGGGAAGTAACATTGTGAAGGCCTGCCTCTTGGGCCCTGGGAAGTAACATTGTAAAGGCCTGCCTCTTGGGCCCTGGGAAGTAACATTGTAAAGGCCTGCCTCTTGGGCCCTAGGAAGTAACATTGTAAAGGCCTGCCTCTTGGGCCCTGGGAAGTAACATTGTAAAGGCCTGCCTCTTGGGCCCTGGGAAGTAACATTGTAAAGGCCTGCCTCTTGGGCCCTAGGAAGTAACATTGTAAAGGCCTGCCTCTTGGGCCCTGGGAAGTAACATTGTAAAGGCCTGCCTCTTGGGCCCTGGGAAGTAACATTGTAAAGGCCTGCCTCTTGGGCCCTGGGAAGTAACATTGTAAAGGCCTGCCTCTTGGGCCCTGGGAAGTAACATTGTAAAGGCCTGCCTCTTGGGCCCTGGGAAGTAACATTGTGAAGGCCTGCCTCTTGGGCCCTGGGAAGTAACATTGTAAAGGCCTGCCTCTTGGGCCCTGGGAAGTAACATTGTGAAGGCCTGCCTCTTGGGCCCTGGGAAGTAACATTGTGAAGGCCTGCCTCTTGGGCCCTGGGAAGTAACATTGTGAAGGCCTGCCTCTTGGGCCCTGGGAAGTAACATTGTAAAGGCCTGCCTCTTGGGCCCTGGGAAGTAACATTGTGAAGGCCTGCCTCTTGGGCCCTGGGAAGTAACATTGTGAAGGCCTGCCTCTTGGGCCCTGGGAAGTAACATTGTGAAGGCCTGCCTCTTGGGCCCTGGGAAGTAACATTGTGAAGGCCTGCCTCTTGGGCCCTGGGAAGTAACATTGTGAAGGCCTGCCTCTTGGGCCCTGGGAAGTAACATTGTAAAGGCCTGCCTCTTGGGCCCTGGGAAGTAACATTGTAAAGGCCTGCCTCTTGGGCCCTGGGAAGTAACATTGTGAAGGCCTGCCTCTTGGGCCCTGGGAAGTAACATTGTGAAGGCCTGCCTCTTGGGCCCTGGGAAGTAACATTGTGAAGGCCTGCCTCTTGGGCCCTGGGAAGTAACATTTTGAAGGCCTGCCTCTTGGGCCCTGGGAAGTAACATTGTAAAGGCCTGCCTCTTGGGCCCTGGGAAGTAACATTGTAAAGGCCTGCCTCTTGGGCCCTGGGAAGTAACATTGTAAAGGCCTGCCTCTTGGGCCCTGGGAAGTAACATTGTAAAGGCCTGCCTCTTGGGCCCTGGGAAGTAACATTGTGAAGGCCTGCCTCTTGGGCCCTGGGAAGTAACATTGTAAAGGCCTGCCTCTTGGCATCTGAGAAAATGTTGCAATTTTCAAGCTAATTTCCAGCAATTTCGAACATTTTGCCATGAGGCAGAGAAACCTTACGTTTTAAAGCTTAAATTACAGTGCATTTATGTAAAATGTATATACACATACTTTTTGGGGAATACAAGAAGCATTGAGAGGAAACATGTATAATTGGTGGAGTACTGTGTAAACCATTATCCCTGTAAGCCTCCCAGTGTATTGGGAAAGTATTCAGACCCCTTGACTTTTTTTGTTACGTTACAGCCTTATTCTAAAATGGATTAAATTGGGGGGTTTTCCACATCAATCTACACACAATACCCCATAATGACAAAGCAAAAACAGGTTTTTAGAAATGTTTGCAAAAAAAAAAAATGTGTGAAATATCACATTTACATAAGTATTCAGACCCTTTACTCAGTACTTTGTTGAAGCACCTTTGGCAGCGATTACAGCCTCGAGTCTTCTTGGGTATGACGCTACAAGCTTGGCACACCTGTATTTGTGGAGTTTCTCCCATTCTTCTCTGCATATCCTCTCAAGCTCTGTCAGGTTGGATGGGGAGCGTCGCTGCACAGCTATTTTCAGGTCTCTCCAGAGATGTTAGATCAGGTTCAAGTCTGGGCTCTGGCTGGGCCACTCAAGGACATTCAGAGACTTGTCCCGAAGCCACTCCTGTGTTGTCTTGGCTGTGTGCTTAGGGTCGTTGTCCTGTTAGAAGGTGAACCTTCGCCCCAGTCTGAGGTCCTGAGTGCTCTGGAGCAGGTTTTCATCAAGGATCTCTCTGTACTTTGCTCCGTTCATCTTTCCCTCTATCCTGACTAGTCTCCCTGCCACTGAAAAACATCCCCACAGCATGATGCTGCCACCACTGTGCTTCACCGTAGGGATGGTGCCAGGTTTCCTCCAGACGTGACGCTTGGCATTCAGGCCAAAGAGTTCAATCTTGGTTTCATTAGACCAGAGAATCTTGTTTCTCAACTCCAAGCGGGCTGTCATGTGCCTTTTACTGAGGAGTGGCTTCCATCTGGCCACTACCATAAAAGCCTGATTGGTGGAATGGCCAGAGCTACACCAGGGTGTCACTGTCCATCCCAAACCAGGGGAAGACAGGAAGAGGAAGAACAGCAAATCCACTTTAATAACATGTCAACAATATAGTTTAGACAAAATGGGGAAGGCTTTAGGACAGGACAGAGACGAGACAGAGACGAGACAGAGATGAGACAGAGACAGGAAGAGTGGAGACAGAGACAGGACAGAGACGAGAGGGAGACAGGACAGAGACGAGACAGAGACGAGACAGAGATGAGACAGAGACAGGAAGAGTGGAGACAGAGACAGGACAGAGACGAGAGGGAGACAGGACAGAGACGAGACAGAGACAGGAAGAGTGGAGACAGAGACAGGAAGAGTGGAGACTAATATATAACTACAGTATAGTTAGATATTACATCTGTCAACTGTTGTCATCAGATTCTTAAAATGTCATGTAATCATGATTCATGACAAAGCTATTTGCAGAACAATCTTCTTCAATACATTAACGCTTCTGAGAAATATGCCAAATGGAAGAGTAGACTGCTATGCAATGGGACCGCTATGCGATGGGACCGCTATGCGATGGGACCGCTATGCGATGGGACCGCTATGCGATGGGACCGCTATGCACTGTCCTCCTAAGCAATGGAGCAAAGGAACCGTGTTCCTGGAGACGCGGTCTTGTCTGTCTGGCTGCTGCAAAACGCAAATTGCATGAGATAATTTTTTTCTGATGGACACATGTAGACATTACAAGACAACTAGCTAGTTAGCTGTTTTCACTGACCACGTTTACATGCACAGGAATATCCCGTTGTTATTCGGGATACTGAAGTATTCCGTTTTTGAGTTTAGTCATCTAAACATCATATCCCGTTTTACAATAACCTGAAAAAGCTTGTATCCCAGTTATGAAAACCCCGTATAAGATGCCTGGGCTATGCTGATCTTAGACGGGATACTGTGGCATGTAAACACCTTATCCCCGTTCACTGTTGTCTTTCGCATTCTGCGCAGGCTCAGTTTCACACATCATGGGGTGTTGTGTGATGTTTTCATTTGATTGTCAAACAAATCACTTCAAAAAGTAGGCTACCTGTGCAGTTTGATCCACCATAATTCCATGATAATTGATTTAGCTGATCCTCCTTACTGGACCGTAACCTAACCCTTACAGACCGTAACCTAACCCTTACAGACCGTAACCTAACCCTTACAGACCGTAACCTAACCCTTACAGACCGTAACCTAACCCTTACAGACCGTAACCTAACCCTTACAGACCGTAACCTAACCCTTACAGACCGTAACCTAACCCTTACAGACCGTAACCTAACCCTTACAGACCCTATAGCCTATTTTCATCCCTATTTCCAACATTTGGTTTGTCAACTATAGTTAGATACATGCAGCTTCTCTTCTGTCATAACTTGTCACCTTTATTTAACCAGGTAAGTCAGTTGAGAACAAGTTCTCATTTACAACTGCGAATAAAGTAGTGCTCAGCAGAATAATGTCTTACGTCGATAGAATGAACACATTAGTAATCTACACTCAACCAAAAAAATGAACGCAACATGTAAAGTGTTGGTCCCATGTTTCATGAGCTAAATTAAAAGATCGCAGAAATTTTCCATACGCACAATTGTTTTATTTCTCTCAAATTTTGTGCACACATTTGTTTGGGTAGGCCTATGGCCTACCAAGTCCACCGGCCTCTCCCAGGACCCCCAGGTCTCCCAGGCCTATCCCAGGCCTCCCCCAGGACCCCCTGGTCTCTCCCAGGACCCCCAGGCCTCTCCCAGGACCCCCAGGTCTCCCAGGACCCCCAGGTCTCCCAGGACCCCCAGGTCTCCCAGGTCTCCCAGGTCTCCCAGGTCTCCCAGGCCTCTCCCAGGCCTCCCCCAGGCCCCCAGGTCTCCCAGGACCCCCAGGCCCCCAGGTCTCCCAGGACCCCCAGGTCTCTCCCAGATCTCCCAGGACCCCCAGGTCTCTCCCAGATCTCCCAGGACCCCCAGGTCTCCCAGGCCTCTCCCAGGTCTCCCAGGCCTCCCAGGTCTCCCAGGCCTCCCCCAGGCCCCCAGGTCTCCCAGGACCCCCAGGTCTCTCCCAGATCTCCCAGGACCCCCAGGTCTCTCCCAGATCTCCCAGGACCCCCAGGTCTCCCAGGCCTCTCCCAGGTCTCCCAGGCCTCCCAGGTCTCCCAGGCCTCCCCCAGGCCCCCAGGTCTCCCAGGACCCCCAGGCCCCCAGGTCTCCCAGGACCCCCAGGCCCCCAGGTCTCCCAGGACCCCCAGGTCTCTCCCAGATATCCCAGGACCCCCAGGTCTCCCAGGCCTCTCCCAGGTCTCCCAGGCCTCTCCCTGACCCCCAGGCCTCCCATGACCCCCAGGTCTCCCAGGCCTCTCCCTGACCCCCAGGCCCCCAGGTCTCCCAGGACCCCCAGGCCTCTCCCAGGCCTCCCCCAGGCCCCCAGGCCTCTCCCAGGTCTCCCAGGCCTCTCCCTGACCCCCAGGCCTCCCATGACCCCCAGGACCCCCAGGCCTCTCCCAGGCCTCCCTGACCCCCAGGCCTCTCCCTGACCCCCAGGCCCCCAGGCCTCTCCCAGGTCTCCCAGGCCTCTCCCTGACCCCCAGGCCTCCCCCAGGACCCCCAGGCCTCTCCCAGGCCTCCCTGACCCCCAGGCCTCTCCCTGACCCCCAGGCCCCCAGGTCTCCCAGGACCCCCAGGCCTCTCCCAGGCCTCCCTGACCCCCAGGCCTCTCCCTGACCCCCAGGCCTCTCCCAGGTCTCCCTGGCCCCCAGGTCTCCCAGTCCTGTGAAATCCATAGATTAGGGCCTAATGAATTTATTTAAATTGACCGATTTCCTTATATGAACTGTAACTCAGTAAAATATTTGAAATGGTTGCATTTATATGTTTGTTCAGTATAGTTAACACTGGTAAAGTTGTCTGTTTCATTTAGGGACCGGGGATCAACTGCAATAACTCCAAAACAGCAGAAAGATGTAATCAGTTTGACAGGTTTTAAGGAAAGGAAAAGATGAAACACATTTCTGATAAGACTTCAGTTCGTCTTGGGTGCATATATTATGTGGTTGAAATACTGTCTGCTTGCATAACAGTGTCAAAGACAACACATTACACGCGCACTCACATTCTCTCAAGAGATGCTGAAAGAAATAAATATTTCTCCACTCCAGTTCCCGAAACAAAATTAACATTTGTTGTATCATTTTACTGCAAGAAATGCATAATTCTGCAGGAGTTAATATTATATTAGGCTACATGTGAGAGGTTATAGGACTACATGTAACCGGTGTGAAATGGCTAGCTAGTTAGCGGTGGGCGCTAGTAGCGTTTCAATCGGTGACGTCACTCGCTCTGAGACCTTGAAGTAGTTGTTTCTTCCTTGCTCTGCAAAGGCCGCGGCTTTTGTGGAGCGACGGGTAACGGGTGCTTCGAGGGTGACTGTTGTCGATGTGTGCAGAGAGTCCCTGGTTCAAGCCCAGGTAGGGGCAAGGAGAGGGACGGAAGCAACACTGTTACGTACAGTCAGTGTCCACAATTCAATTACTATTCCATTTAACCCATATTAACATAAATGAGGAATATTCTGTTTATACAGGCATACTCATGCGCGGGATATCAAACGTGCATCTAAACCGTTTATCCCGAATAAGACCTTAAATGGAATACGAGCTACTATCCGGAATACTAAAGCATATAGCTAGCCACTTGGAACGGAACGGTCCGGAATGAAGGCGGGTTCAGCACTGAATAGCAATGGCGAGTGTGCATTCTTTTCCTGATTCCGCTTTGTTCCAGGTTATTTGCCGCTAGCCTGTGAATCTGTCCGTGACAGTAGGCCGATCCAGATTGAGAATGCGCCAACCTGGACGGCATGATGCCATGTTCCAAATTGTCAAATGAGGGTTTGTAAGGTCATGGAAGTTTACTAAATAAACTAAAGTAAAAAAATAAAATAATAATAACACAATAAAATAACAATAACGAGGCTATATACAGGGTGTACCGGTACAGAGTCAATGTGCGGGGGTACAGGTTGGTCGATGTAATTTGTACATGTAGGTAGGGGTAAAGTGACGTATCAGCCATTATCGTAATGACCATTCAGTGCGTGTCTGTGTGTGCCAGTGTGAATGGGCCGTTGCCGGAGAAACGGAAGTGTGACGTTTCAGCAGCAGGTATAAAATAACGCCAGACAGACTAACTAGATAGCCAATTCAAAACATAACTAGCGAAAAACTGCTACAAGTTACCTATATCTAACTAAGCATTCATGTGGTTGTCGCCTTTCCACCGGCACCGTAGCTAGCCTAAATAAATCTGTACCGTTGAAAAGCTGGGCTTCCCCTCTATTAAAACAGTAGCCATGTCATTAAAAATATAGCCTAATTGACAAATACCTTGCAAAATCGTCAAAGCTTCTTCTTCGATGAGGTTTAACGGCGGTTGGCATCCAATACATGTTGCATTACCGCCACCTACTGGACTGGAGTAGAACTCCCTTATATTACATACTGACTAGACTGGGCGTCCACCCACACCAGCCGCGATCAGGACAAACAGGTTGAAATATCAAAACGAACTCGGAACCAACTCTATTAATTTGGGGACAGGTCGAAAAGCATTAAACATGTATGCTGTTGCTAGCTTATTTGTCCTGGGAAATAAACATTGGGTTGTTATTTTACCTGAAATGCACAAGGTCCTCTACTCCGACAATTAATTATTCATTAGATAAAAGAGTAAACAGAGTTTTTTTTCTAGTAATGGCTTCTTCTTCTTCAGAGTTTATATGGCGGTTGGCAACCAACTTTAAGGTGCATTACCACCACCAACTGGACTGGAGTGTGGACCTCAGTTCATCTTTCAATGACGCAGGTGGGTAGATGTTCCAACAGCCTGAAAGGATGGGACACCACCACTCAACACTCCCTGTAACTCTTCTGAGGTCAAGTCTCGCACACCCAAATACCTCTCTGCAGCTGCCACCACAACCTCTATTTTCTGCGACTTACATTCCATCCCTGCAGTTGATTACCATTGCTATAAACGCTAAAAATCCAATCTTACTGAAACATATATCACTTGTTGGCCTATCCCTCTGTACTGGTATAGATCTACTACTCTCACCACTCCTCTCAGGATCCCTCCCCCTTGACCCATCTTCCTCTACTACTCTCACCACTCCTCTCAGGATCCCTCCCCCTTGACCCCATCTTCCTCTACTTTCTTCACTGCCTCAGCATATGACAACATCTGCACTGCTCTAACCCTGGAAACCTCAACCTGCCTCTCTCGCACGGGACATTTCTGATCCCCAGCCCCATGGCCACCCCTACAATTAACACATACCACTACTTTCCCCAATGTTACACATTCCTTAGTCTCATGCCCTTCTGCACACTTCTCACACCTCCCTCCTACATACTGCTGCCACATGCCCATAAGCTTGACACCTGTAACAACGTAATGTATTCGGCACAAAAGCTCGTACTGGATAACTTATATATCCTAACATCACTTTGTCGGGCAAAGACTCAACATCAAAACTCAAAACAACAGACAATGACCCTTCTGTTTCTCCCGTCACGCCACCCTGTTTACGTCGCACCAAACGACGAGCATCACAAACACCGGGAATCTTCTCCTTCAGTTGGTCAGCTTTCACATTTACTGCTACCCCAGTAATCACGCCTTTCAATGGCACCCTTTTCTTGAGATCTCTTGCCCCCATTAGTTAAATATGGAGCGCCTTCTCCCTCTGACCAGCAGAAACAATTATCACTCGACCACTTCTGGTTACCCTCACTGATTCCACAGTACCCAATTCTGTTTTCACCCACCCTGAAACCACAAGTGGATCAGCCAAAAGACAAGGTTCCACTTTTTCCAAAAACTTCACTCCTACTGTCACAGACTCATCTTTATCCTGACCCTAGGACCGAGTTTGGGAAACCCTGGTCTAATGGACTGACTTGGAAAAAGACAGCTCCTGCACTCATCCCAAGTCAAGCACTGTAGTTAGCCAACATTTTGAAAATTCAAAATGACATGGCCACATATCAAAAAGCGGACACTGACTTGCACTGGTCTCATATGACTTGCAGTTAGCTCGCTAGCTAGCTATTAGGAAACTGAAGGATGTGTGACTTGATATGCAATTAGTACAGTATACCTTCTGTGTTTCGACTGCGATAACAGTTAGTTGACAAACAAGCTAGCCAGATAAAAATCGATCTTGCAGGCTAGATCATTTTTCACCGATGTTTTGATGAACCAGTCCGTTTTCACAACAAGAGGACCTCTGAAAAGACCTGACGCCCAAAACCATATTTCATTTCAGAATATATTAAAATAAGGTAAAGGTCCGTTTTAGGTTTCGGCAGCTGTGTCGGTCTCTCCCCGCTGAGCCAATCTTTCTTCTTCTATAATATTCTTATGGCGTTCCTAAAAAAAACGTTGGAGGTGCATCTACTCTACTGGAGTGTGTAGTCAATCACAGTTTACAGACTAAATAATAGGTCACCCACCTTTTCTGAGTCGAGATCACTTCGAGTCAAAATGCAAGCCGAGATCTACCTCTCAGATTGACTTAAAAAACGTAAGTCTATGCAGCATTAACCAATTAAAAACAGTTCTGTAGCAATGAGGTTTGTGCAGTAGGCTATAGGCCCAGTACATTATCACTGCATATTGGCTACGCTTGAATTGTCCTGCCAATGTTGTTCTCAAACCATTTTCAAATTATATTTCAACATTTTAGGTACATGATCACACTGGTATAGATCATTTGTTGTATTACTTATGAGGCTGCCCCTCACCGACTCACCGTCCCCCCTCTCTCCGCTGAAAAAGGGGACAGTCTTCCAGCTGATGGCCAAACTAAAGTCACACTGCATTACTTCTGCCTCAAGCACCAATTCATGTTGTTACTCCTATAACCAGAGAAAGTGAAATATTCCTCGATATTAAAAAAGACAAGCCGCAGATAATACCAATGCAAGCTTATCGAAAACGGGCATTTTATGGCTTATAAAGGTGTTGAACAAAGTGTTGACAGCTGAAAAACAACTTAAAACATGAACTTACTCACTAAAACAGCAGCTCTTTGCCGTATTCATTGAGTCCCTCTCTAGTCGTGGTTTGAAACGTTTTGAAATCTGACATTATCAACTTTGCTGTGCGTTCTTTTTATGGCGTTAAGAAACTGCTGACACGGTGATTGATCTGAGCTATCTGATTTGCTCTCTGGGCAGAGTTCTACCTTCAGACACATGAAATGGTTCAAAATGGGAACACTTTTCCTTCCCGGCGCTAGGGCTGCTAAATCAAGTGCAGCTACCGTCAACAGCGCAAAACGAATACAAAAAATAGGAACGCAAATGGTCGAAAGTATGTGGACTTCCCTTTAAATTAGTGGATTTAACTATTTCAGCCACACCAGTTGCTGACAGGTGTATCAAATCGAGCACACCACCATGCAATCTCCATAGACAAACATTTGTCCTCGGTTGCAACACTCACTACCGAGTTCCAAACTGCCTCAGCACAATAACGGTTTGTCAGGAGCTTCATGAAATGGGTTTCCATGGCTGTGGAAACGGCATCTGGCCGTCCAACGGACCAATCTGTGTTTGGCGGATGCCAGAACACTACCTGCCTGAATGCATAGTGCCAACTGTAAAGTTTGGTGGAGGAGGAATAATGGTCTGGGGCTGTTTTTCATGGTTCGGGCTAGGCCCCTTAGTTCCAGTGAAGATACATCTTAAAGCTACAGCATACAATGTAGTGTCCCGAGTGGCGCAGTGGTCTAAGGCACTGCATCGCAGTGCTAGCTGTGCCACTAGAGATCCTGGTTCGAATCCAGGCTCTGTCGTAGCCGGCCGCGACCGGGAGACCCATGGGGCGGCGCACAATTGGCCCAGCGTCGTCCAGGGTAGGGGAGGGAATGGCCGGCAGGGATGTAGCTCAGTTGGTAGAGCATGGCGTTTGCAATGCCAGGGTTGTGGGTTCGATTCCCACGGGGGGCCAGTATAAAAAATAAAATAAATAAAATAAATAATAATGTATGCACTCACTAACTGTAAGTCGCTCTGGATAAGAGCGTCTGCTAAATGACTTAAATGTAATGACATTATAGACGATTCTGTCCTTCCAACTTTGTGGCAACAGTTTGGGGAAGGCCCTTTCCTGTTTCAGCATGACAATGCCCCCGTGCACAAAAGCGAGGTCCATACAGAAATGGTTTGTTGAGATCGGTATGGAAGAACTTGACTGGCCTGCACACAGCCCTGACCTCGACCTCATCGAACCCCTTTGTGGTGAATTGGAACGCTGACTGCGAGCCAGGTCTAAGTGCCCGACCTCACTAATGCTCTTGTGGCTGAATGGAAGCGTCCCTGCAGCAATGTTCCAACATCTAGTGGAAAGCCTTCCCAGAAGAGTGGAGGCTGTTATAGCAGCAAAGGGGGGACCCCCCTTGGTTTGTGCTGTGGTGGAGACCTCTGTGGGCTATACTCGGCCTTGTCTCAGGATTGTAAGTTGGTGGTTGGGGATATCCCTCTAGTGGTGCGGGGGCTGTGCTTTGGCGGAGTGGGTGGGGTTATATCCTTCCTGTTTGGCCCTGTCCGGGGGTTTCTTCGGATGGGGCCACAGTGTCTCCGGACCGCTCCTGTCTCAGCCTCCAGTATTTATGCTGCAGTAGTTTATGTGTCGGGGGGCTGGGGTTAGTTGGTTATACCTGGAGTACTTCTCCTGTCTTATCCAGTGTCCTGTGTGAATTTAAGTATGCTCTCTCTAATTCTCTCGTTCTCTCTTTCTCTCTGAGAACCTGAGCCCTAGGACCATACGTCAGGACTACCGGGCATGATGACACCTTGCTGTCCCCAGTCCGCCTGGCCTTGCTGCTATTCCAGTTTCAACTGTTCTGCCTGCGGCTACGAAACCCCTACCTGTCCCAGACCTGCTGTTTTCAACTCTTAATGATCGGCTATGAAAAGCCAACTGAGAGACCTGAGCCCTAGGACCATACGTCGGGACTACCGGCCGTGGTGACTCCTTGCTGTCCCCAGTCCGCCTGGCCTTGCTGCTATTCCAGTTTAAACTGTTCTGCCTGCGGTTATGGAACCCCTACCTGTCCCAGACCTGCTGTTTTCAACTCTTAATGATCGGCTATGAAAAGCCAACTGAGATTTATTCCTGATTATTATTTGACCATGCTTGTCACTTATGAACATTTTTTGAACATCTTGGCATGGTTCTGTTATAATCTCCACCCGGCACAGCCAGAAGAGGACTGGCCACCCCTCATAGCCTGGTTCCTCTCTAGGTTTCTTCCTAGGTTTTCGCCTTTCTAGGGAGTTTTTCCTAGCCACCGTGCTTCTACACCTGCATTACTAGCTGTTTGGGGTTTTAGGCTGGGTTTCTGTACAGCACTTCGAGATATTAGCTGATGTAAGAAGGGCTATATAAAAGAAAATTGATTGATTGATTGACCAACTCCATATTAATGCCCGTGATTTAGGAATGAGATGTTGGACGAGCAGGTCGAACATCTTTGGCCATGTAGTGTATTTGGAGATCGACCAGGATATCGACCGGTTGGTGACCACTGATCTAGATCATGCACTGATTCATAGATTTTCTGATGTTTTCTTTCTTGGTCATGTGACATGAAATTATCCTTGAAATACTGTAGAAGCCAGGTGTGTGTGCTGACATTCACACTGATGATGGCCTGAGGCCTGTTTACAGACACTATTCAGCAGTAAAGACCTTCAAAGAGCGCAGCCACTTATCATTCATTATAATGGGGGGTGAAAATGTATGCACTCACTACTGTATGTCTCTCTAGATAAGCGCGTCTGCTAAATGACTAAAATGTAAAATGTTTCCTGATTAAGCAGCTTAGGCCTATGTATATATGTATATGGTATATGTATATGGTGGGCAAATAATCACTTGGGCTTCTAAATTCAACCTAAAAGATACATTTTATTTATCCCAACTAGGACATACTGTATCATGCTACTAATGATTCATTGATTTAGACCGTCGATCAAAGTCCTGGATAGGTACTTACACTGAGTGTACAAAACATTAGGAACACCTTCCTAATATTGAGTTGCACCCCCTTTTGCCCTCAGAACAGCCTCAATTCGTCGGGGCATGGACTCTACAAGGTGTCGAAAGCGTTCCACAGGGATGCTGGCCCATGTTGACCCCAATGCTTCCCACAGTTGTGTCAAGTTGGCTGGATGTCCTTTGGGTGGTGGACCATTCTTGATACACACAGGAAACTGTTGAGTGTGAAAAACCCAGCAGCGTTGCAGTTCTTGACACACTCAAACCTGTGCACCTAACACCTACTACCATACCCCGTTCAAAGACGCATATCTTTTGTCTTGCCCATTCACCCTCTGAATGGCACACATACACAATCCATGTCTCAATTGTCTCAAGGCTTAAAAACATTTATTTAACCGGTCTCCTCCCCTTCATCTACACTGACTGAAGTGAATTTAACAAGTGACATCATTAAGGGATCATAGCTTTCACCTGGATTCACCTGGTCAGTCTATGTCATGGAAAGAGCAGGTGTTCTTAATGTTTTGTTCACTCAGTGTATATTGGTTTTTATTGGGTTGAACTCATTGCCTCACCCATAAATAGTTCATTTCAGCTCCTTCACTCCTATCAATACATTAAGGCACCAATATAATAATCTCTTAACATATTGAACTATTCCCTTGTTTTTTGCAATACTCCGGTTCTGTCCCAAATGGTACCCTATATAGTGCACAAATTTTGCCCTGGCCTTGTCCAGGTTGTGTAATTATACTTCAAGCTGCCTCAAGCTACAGAAACAGGAGAGGACAGGAGGCTAAGACAAGGCTCCTCACTCTGACTTGATATATAATATGGTGCCATTCGAGACAACCTCTCCAAAACCCTGGTTGTTATTTCTTCATCCTCCAGGCCACGAACAGGGCTGAGGCCACTACAGCAGCCCCCAGAAGGTAGTAGCTCCCTCTTCCTCCTCCTCCTCTTCCTCCTCCTCCTCTCTCCTCCTGCTTCTGCTTCAGTTCAGGGACAGCGCTAGCCTCCATCATGGTCTTCATCATGACAGGCTCCAGGAGATGATGGTTCTCAGCCAAGGAAGAGCCGTTGATGATGGGGACAGAGCCAATAGGAGCTCGGGGAGGAGCATCAGGATGTTTTGTTGAGGTGTTTTGGCCAATCATAATCAGACCCGGAGATTCTTCAGACTTACTAACTGCTTTCCCCAGACTGTCCTCAGTTTGGCCGTGCTGGTTCGGACCAGACGACAGGACAAGGTCTGTAGATCCAGAGAGAGGTGTGATCTGGGATTGGCTGTTGTGGTTCTGAACTGGCGGGGGGGTTTCAGACACACACATATCATTATTACCCAGCATGCTCTGTGTTTGGCCATCCTGATTCTGGATACATGGCTCCTCGGACACGTGGACTACAATACCCAGCATGCTCGGTGTCTGGCCGTCGTTGTTCTGGATGGAGGCGTCCTCAGACACGTGAACTACATTGAGCAGCACTTCCTGGTCCCCCAGGGAGCTCAGGCAGAGGGACTCGTAGGTGTCCTCTTGGGGCTCGTTATGGGACAGGGGTTCTGTTATTTCCTCAGGAACGCCATTCTCCCGACATGGCAGAGGGGTGGCAGTAGGGACGGGGTGTGGGACGGGGTCTGGGACCACAACAGGACTGGTCACATCAGCCGTAGCAGGTTCCAGGCCTGACACAGACCTCTGTAGACGTGTTGAGTCCCCTGAGTATGGCTGGCTGTCCATGATCTCACTGAGGAGGACTTCAGGCTTGCTGAAGAAAATGTCATCCTGGTTCACTGGGGCCACGGCCGGGGAGGAGAGCTGGCTCGGGGGGCTCTGAGCCGGCTCAGTGTGCTGCTCATCTTCAGTCACCTGCAGGAGAGAGATCTTTTAGTTCCTGCTTCTCAATGTTTTTACTGTCTTCAGTTTCAGTGTAGATGTGGTCAACAGATTTCATTTCATTACCAACTTGAATTCAGTAAGATTCAATCTACTCAGCAAAATTACAAATCATTTTATTAACCAAACACACAGGCAATAGGCAGAATCTACAACCCACTCAGAGCTGATTAATGAAGGTGCTGGAGGCAAAAGGCTAAACTAGAGAAACACTAATATTATTATTTACCTGGGTTGGATCAGAGTCCTCGACAGCCTCCTGGTGGAAGGTAGTCACTTTGGCTGTTGGTGGCGAGGTGTCCTGAACCGGACGTCTCTCAGGGGACTGGGCTGTGGCCAAGGCAGCAGGGGTGGGGGTGGATTCAGTTTGGGACAGGGCTGTGGCCAAGGCAGCAGGGGTGGGGGTGGATTCAGTTTGGGACAGGGCTAGGTCTGAGACAGGCAACGTGGGAGTGGTTTCAGACAGGGCCATCTGTGTTGCAGCATCACCGTGAGATGAGTTGTCCCCCAGACTGACAGTTTCAATAGGACCAGGCTGGGATGAGGCAGCTTCTTCAGAGTGGGAGACTGGAGGTACAGAGATCACTGTGGGCTCCTCCGCTGAGACAGGAGACGGGGCTGCTTGGGGCTCTGCTTGAGGGGCAGCGACAGCGGAAGGTGCTGCCTCTGAAGCTATTTCAGGGCTCACTGCTGCTTCGGGAGCCTGTGGGGCTGGCTCTGAAGAGGAGACAGCCACGGGAGCCTCAGGAACTGAGCTTGGGGGGGCTTCTGGCTGGGCAGCCACCACAGGAGGTGGCGAAGCCTCTGGGGCTACTTTAGGATGGGGTGAATTTTCAGGTGGGGCTTCCACAGGGGGGACAGCTACCTCTGGTGGGGCTGGCTGAGCTGGGAGGACCAGAGAAGATGGGGACCCCTCAGAGCTCTCTGGGCTGGTAGAAGGAGCTGGATGAACATGGGCCCTGATTACAGCAGCTGAAGGAGGTGAGGGATCTATGGAAGTAAGAGAAACAGTAGCAGATTGAGGCATGTCACCATTACTAACACATAATGAGCACCATGTTCCGTTTGACAGTTATTGTAATGGTGAAACATGATGGAAGAAACATTGGATTTGCTTTATTCACCCCAAAACACAGTTCTGGACAGCATTCAAATACGTCAACTGTTTATTGAGCAACAGCCCACACAAAAAACACATGTCCTCTCTCATCATATCCACAATGTTGAACTGAGTCACAACAGATCCTAGTGTCCAGTTTTAAATGCACTTTAAATAAAGTTTGATTTGATGGTGACGTACTGTTCTGGTTGTGCTTGTTCCACTCTGCCCTCAGTTCATCAGCCAGGTCCTGATGTTCCAAAACCACCAAGGCTGATATCAACTCTTCTGGCCAGTTCATTCTCTTCTGCACATAGTCCAGCAGGAGTTGAATCGCCGCATAGTTACCAGAGAAGTCCTTCTTGGCCTGGATCTCCTCCTGAAAGTACAATGAATAAGGATATTTGTTTATTTAAAACACATTAGAAAATATAGTTCATATATTTATTTACCAGGTACATAATCTGGTTCAGATTATACATCAGTTAAAATAAAAATATTGTAATAATTGGATTGATAATCTGAATAAAACATGTCCTAAATGACCAACAACATCCAACCAGCTACTCACCCTGCCAGAAGCTACTCACCCTGCCAGAAGCTACTCACCCTGCCAGAAGCTACTCACCCTGCCAGAAGCTACTGACCCTGCCAGAAGCTACTCACCCTGCCAGAAGCTACTCACCCTGCCAGAAGCTACTCACCCTGCCAGAAGCTACTCACCCAGCCAGAAGCTACTCACCCAGCTACTCACCCTGCCAGAAGCTACTCACCCTGCCAGAAGCTACTCACCCTGCCAGAAGCTACTCACCCTGCCAGAAGCTACTCACCCTGCCAGAAGCTACTCACCCAGCTACTCACCCTGCCAGAAGCTACTCACCCTGCCAGAAGCTACTCACCCTTCAGAAGCTACTCACCCTGCCAGCAGCTACTCACCCTGCCAGAAGCTACTCACCCAGTCAGAAGCTACTCACCCTGTCAGAAGCTACTCACCCAGCCAGAAGCTACTCACCCAGCTACTCACCCTGTCAGAAGCTACTAACCCTGCCAGAAGCTACTCACCCAGCCAGAAGCTACTCACCCTGTCAGAAGCTACTCACCCAGCCAGAAGCTACTCACCCAGCCAGAAGCTACTCACCCAGCCAGAAGCTACTCACCCTGCCAGAAGCTATTCACCCTGCCAGAAGCTATTCACCCTGCCAGAAGCTACTCACCCTGCCAGAAGCTACTCACCCTGCTACTCACCCTGCCAGAAGCTACTCACCCAGCTACTGACCCTGCCGGAAGCTACTCACCCTGCCAGAAGCTACTCACCCAGCCAGAAGCTACTCACCCTGCCAGAAGCTACTCACCCAGCCAGAAGCTACTCACCCAGCCAGAAGCTACTCACCCTGCCAGAAGCTACTCACCCTGCCAGAAGCTACTCACCCTGCCAGAAGCTATTCACCCTGCCAGAAGCTATTCACCCTGCCAGAAGCTACTCACCCTGCCAGAAGCTACTCACCCTGCTACTCACCCTGCCAGAAGCTACTCACCCAGCTACTGACCCTGCCGGAAGCTACTCACCCTGCCAGAAGCTACTCACCCAGCCAGAAGCTACTCACCCTGTCAGAAGCTACTCACCCAGCCAGAAGCTACTCACCCAGCTACTCACCCTGTCAGAAGCTACTCACCCTGCCAGAAGCTACTCACCCAGCCAGAAGCTACTCACCCTGTCAGAAGCTACTCACCCAGCCAGAAGCTACTCACCCAGCCAGAAGCTACTCACCCTGCCAGAAGCTACTCACCCTGCCAGAAGCTACTCACCCTGCCAGAAGCTACTCACCCTGCCAGAAGCTATTCACCCTGCCAGAAGCTACTCACCCTGCCAGAAGCTACTCACCCTGCTACTCACCCTGCCAGAAGCTACTCACCCAGCTACTGACCCTGCCGGAAGCTACTCACCCTGCCAGAAGCTACTCACCCTGCCAGAAGCTACTCACCCAGCCAGAAGCTACTCACCCAGCCAGAAGCTACTCACCCAGCCAGAAGCTACTCACCCAGCCAGAAGCTACTCACCCAGCCAGAAGCTACTCACCCTGCCAGAAGCTACTCACCCTGCCAGAAGCTACTCACCCTGCCAGAAGCTACTCACCCAGCCAGAAGCTACTCACCCTGCCAGAAGCTACTCACCCTGCCAGAAGCTACTCACCCTGCCAGAAGCTACTCACCCTGTCAGAAGCTACTCACCCAGCTACTCACCCTGCCAGAAGCTACTCACCCAGCCAGAAGCTACTCACCCAGCTACTCACCCAGCCAGAAGCTACTCACCAAGCTACTGACCCTGCCAGAAGCTACTCACCCTGCCGGAAGCTACTCACCCAGGCAGAAGCTACTCACCCAGCCAGAAGCTACTCACCCTGCCGGAAGCTACTCACCCAGCCAGAAGCTACTCACCCTGTCAGAAGCTACTCACCCAGCCAGAAGCTACTCACCCTGTCAGAAGCTACTCACCCAGCCAGAAGCTACTCACCCTGTCAGAAGGTGTAAGGCAAGGGAGATTGGGCATGAGCTCTGTCGCTTTCACTCTGCTCACAAACACCCCCATTCTGTGCCGCAGGTGCATAGACAGTTTTTCACGGGCAAACGACGACATCGTCATGTGCTGTGGGAGAGAGCAGGAGAGGAGAAATGATCAGCAACACAGGTATAGTGCGTGGCTATGGTGCAGTCTGGCTGTAAAATGAGCTACAACTGTGCAGGATTGTTACCTGGTCTCTCAGATGGATATATTCTACTTCAGGGTGGACCTCAAAATGATCCTATTGGCAGGTGTTGAACCCTGAAAATAAATAGGTAAAAACATAGTAACTCATTAATGACCTCCAGACTCTGTGAGAGCTTAATATCACAATCCAAGGAACTCTAGTCTAGCAACTGGAAAACTACTGTGGCACCCTATTCCCCCTGGTCACTACTGTGGCACCCTATTCCCCCTGGTCACTACTGTGGCACCCTATTCCCCCTGGTCACTACTGTGGCACCCTATTCCCCCTGGTCACTACTGTGGCACCCTATTCCCCCTGGTCACTACTGTGGCACCCTATTCCCCCTGGTCAAAAGTAGTGCACTGTATAGGACATTGGCTGCCATCTGAGACGCAGCTAAGGACCTCTACTATAACCAGGGAAAACACCTAGGACTGTGTCTCCCACTAAGGACCTCTACTATAACCAGGGAAAACACCTAGGACTGTGTCTCCCACTAAGGACCTCTACTATAACCAGGGAAAACACCTAGGACTGTGTCTCCCACTAAGGACCTCTACTATAACCAGGGAAAACACCTAGGACTGTGTCTCCCACTAAGGACCTCTACTATAACCAGGGAAAACACCTAGGACTGTGTCTCCCACTAAGGACCTCTACTATAACCAGGGAAAACACCTAGGACTGTGTCTCCCACTAAGGACCTCTACTATAACCAGGGAAAACACCTAGGACTGTGTCTCCCACTAAGGACCTCTACTATAACCAGGGAAAACACCTAGGACTGTGTCTCCCACTAAGGACCTCTACTATAACCAGGGAAAACACCTAGGACTGTGTCTCCCACTAAGGACCTCTACTATAACCAGGGAAAACACCTAGGACTGTGTCTCCCACTAAGGACCTCTACTATAACCAGGGAAAACACCTAGGACTGTGTCTCCCACTAAGGACCTCTACTATAACCAGGGAAAACACCTAGGACGGTGTCTCCCACTAAGGACCTCTACTATAACCAGGGAAAACACCTAGGACTGTGTCTCCCACTAAGGACCTCTACTATAACCAGGGAAAACACCTAGGACTGTGTCTCCCACTAAGGACCTCTACTATAACCAGGGAAAACACCTAGGACTGTGTCTCCCACTAAGGACCTCTACTATAACCAGGGAAAACACCTAGGACTGTGTCTCCCACTAAGGACCTCTACTATAACCAGGGAAAACACCTAGGACTGTGTCTCCCACTAAGGACCTCTACTATAACCAGGGAAAACACCTAGGACTGTGTCTCCCACTAAGGACCTCTACTATAACCAGGGAAAACACCTAGGACTGTGTCTCCCACTAAGGACCTCTACTATAACCAGGGAAAACACCTAGGACTGTGTCTCCCACTAAGGACCTCTACTATAACCAGGGAAAACACCTAGGACTGTGTCTCCCACTAAGGACCTCTACTATAACCAGGGAAAACACCTAGGACTGTGTCTCCCACTAAGGACCTCTATTATAACCAGGGAAAACACCTAGGACTGTGTCTCCCACTAAGGACCTCTACTATAACCAGGGAAAACACCTAGGACGGTGTCTCCCACTAAGGACCTCTACTATAACCAGGGAAAACACCTAGGACGGTGTCTCCCACTAAGGACCTCTACTATAACCAGGGAAAACACCTAGGACGGTGTCTCCCACTAAGGACCTCTACTATAACCAGGGAAAACACCTAGGACTGTGTCTCCCACTAAGGACCTCTACTATAACCAGGGAAAACACCTAGGACTGTGTCTCCCACTAAGGACCTCTACTATAACCAGGGAAAACACCTAGGACTGTGTCTCCCACTAAGGACCTCTACTATAACCAGGGAAAACACCTAGGACTGTGTCTCCCACTAAGGACCTCTACTATAACCAGGGAAAACACCTAGGACTGTGTCTCCCACTAAGGACCTCTACTATAACCAGGGAAAACACCTAGGACTGTGTCTCCCACTAAGGACCTCTACTATAACCAGGGAAAACACCTAGGACTGTGTCTCCCACTAAGGACCTCTACTATAACCAGGGAAAACACCTAGGACTGTGTCTCCCACTAAGGACCTCTACTATAACCAGGGAAAACACCTAGGACTGTGTCTCCCACTAAGGACCTCTACTATAACCAGGGAAAACACCTAGGACTGTGTCTCCCACTAAGGACCTCTACTATAACCAGGGAAAACACCTAGGACGGTGTCTCCCACTAAGGACCTCTACTATAACCAGGGAAAACACCTAGGACTGTGTCTCCCACTAAGGACCTCTACTATAACCAGGGAAAACACCTAGGACTGTGTCTCCCACTAAGGACCTCTACTATAACCAGGGAAAACACCTAGGACTGTGTCTCCCACTAAGGACCTCTACTATAACCAGGGAAAACACCTAGGACTGTGTCTCCCACTAAGGACCTCTACTATAACCAGGGAAAACACCTAGGACTGTGTCTCCCACTAAGGACCTCTACTATAACCAGGGAAAACACCTAGGACTGTGTCTCCCACTAAGGACCTCTACTATAACCAGGGAAAACACCTAGGACTGTGTCTCCCACTAAGGACCTCTACTATAACCAGGGAAAACACCTAGGACGGTGTCTCCCACTAAGGACCTCTACTATAACCAGGGAAAACACCTAGGACTGTGTCTCCCACTAAGGACCTCTACTATAACCAGGGAAAACACCTAGGACTGTGTCTCCCACTAAGGACCTCTACTATAACCAGGGAAAACACCTAGGACTGTGTCTCCCACTAAGGACCTCTACTATAACCAGGGAAAACACCTAGGACTGTGTCTCCCACTAAGGACCTCTACTATAACCAGGGAAAACACCTAGGACTGTGTCTCCCACTAAGGACCTCTACTATAACCAGGGAAAACACCTAGGACTGTGTCTCCCACTAAGGACCTCTACTATAACCAGGGAAAACACCTAGGACTGCGTCTCCCACTAAGGACCTCTACTATAACCAGGGAAAACACCTAGGACTGCGTCTCCCACTAAGGACCTCTACTATAACCAGGGAAAACACCTAGGACTGTGTCTCCCACTAAGGACCTCTACTATAACCAGGGAAAACACCTAGGACTGTGTCTCCCACTAAGGACCTCTACTATAACCAGGGAAAACACCTAGGACTGTGTCTCCCACTAAGGACCTCTACTATAACCAGGGAAAACACCTAGGACGGTGTCTCCCACTAAGGACCTCTACTATAACCAGGGAAAACACCTAGGACTGTGTCTCCCACTAAGGACCTCTACTATAACCAGGGAAAACACCTAGGACTGTGTCTCCCACTAAGGACCTCTATTATAACCAGGGAAAACACCTAGGACCTCTACTATAACCAGGGAAAACACCTAGGACTGTGTCTCCCACTAAGGACCTCTATTATAACCAGGGAAAACACCTAGGACTGTGTCTCCCACTAAGGACCTCTACTATAACCAGGGAAAACACCTAGGACTGTGTCTCCCACTAAGGACCTCTACTATAACCAGGGAAAACACCTAGGACTGCGTCTCCCACTAAGGACCTCTACTATAACCAGGGAAAACACCTAGGACTGCGTCTCCCACTAAGGACCTCTACTATAACCAGGGAAAACACCTAGGACTGTGTCTCCCACTAAGGACCTCTACTATAACCAGGGAAAACACCTAGGACTGTGTCTCCCACTAAGGACCTCTACTATAACCAGGGAAAACACCTAGGACTGTGTCTCCCACTAAGGACCTCTACTATAACCAGGGAAAACACCTAGGACGGTGTCTCCCACTAAGGACCTCTACTATAACCAGGGAAAACACCTAGGACTGTGTCTCCCACTAAGGACCTCTACTATAACCAGGGAAAACACCTAGGACTGTGTCTCCCACTAAGGACCTCTATTATAACCAGGGAAAACACCTAGGACCTCTACTATAACCAGGGAAAACACCTAGGACTGTGTCTCCCACTAAGGACCTCTATTATAACCAGGGAAAACACCTAGGACTGTGTCTCCCACTAAGGACCTCTACTATAACCAGGGAAAACACCTAGGACTGTGTCTCCCACTAAGGACCTTTACTATAACCAGGGAAAACACCACAAACAAGCTACATATAAAAAGGTGCTTCAAATGAACACCGAGATGACTGTAGGCTATAAGTGTTTTCAATCATATTGAAATACATTTCATGTTCAATCAATTGAGTTCTATTTCCCTACTTGTAGGCTACGGTCTGTAATTTGTCTCAATATATTTAATAATGTGTACCAAATCCGTGATTTGTGCATTTTTATTGGGTAAGCATTAGAATAAGCTGCCTCAATATGTGCAGCCGTATAATGCCTCTCTAGGAGCTGATCCGTCGTCAGTATTTCCGAATTATTCTAATGTTAAAAGAAAGATTTGAATAGAGAAAGCTGATCTGAGAGCAGCACTCCCTTTCTTTCGATCCTATCAGTATCGACACATGCTCCCAACTATACATTTTACATTTTAGTCATTTAGCAGACGCTCTTATCCAGAGCGACTTACAGTTAGTGATTAGATATTTTTTTTTTTTATACTGGCCCCCCGTGGGAATCGAACCCACAACCCTGGCGTTGCAAACGCCATGCTCTATCAACTGAGCTACATCCCTGCCGGCCATTCCCTCCCCTACCCTAGACGACGCTGGGCCAATTGTGCGCCGCCCATGAGTCTCCCGGTCGCGGCCGGCTGCGACAGAGCCTGGATTCGAACCAGGATCTCTAGTGGCACAGTTAGCACTGCGATGCAGTGCCTTAGACCACTGCGCCACTCAGGAGCTCATATAGCTTGCATTTAGCAACCGTTAACCATTTAGCAACCGTTCTCTCAACCGTTCTCTCAACCGTTCTCTCTGCGTGGTGTTTTGGGAAACGCATTTTACATCTTCGGCCGTTGTAGGAAAGATGAATTGTTAAAAACACTCCTAAGCCCCATCGCTGTCGGGGGAAAACCGGGCCCAGACCTTTAGAGCAGGAGAAACATTGTTTATTGAACACACTTTAAATCCTTCCCTGTTCATACCTAGACACACTGACAGATAATCTGTTGTTGTTCTGTTAAATAAGGAAGGAGCCCTTCATTCATAGGACATCCAGTCTATATAAGGCTACTAAAAATGGCACCCTATCTGATATATAGTGCACTACCTTGGCACCCTATCTGATATATAGTGCACTACTCCCTTTGACCTTGGTGCGTAGGGCTGTGGTGAAAAGTAGTGCACTATATAGGGCATAGGTACTCCTTCATTCCCAGGATCTCCTCTCTACATCGTCCACTACAGCTGTTGATTTAATCCCCAGACTATTTACCAAAATAGTGGCGGGGGGTGTCCGCTTTGTTGTTGTTTGAACTGCAGATTTACCGTTTAAGAGTTGACAGTCGAAATGTATCAGGTAGATTTAAACCCAGGAGAGAGTGTCCCGACCTAGGAGACTGTCGGAGTGATATAGATTTAAACCCAGGAGAGAGTGTCCCGACCTAGGAGACTGTCGGAGTGATATAGATTTAAACCCAGGAGAGAGTGTCCCGACCTAGGAGACTGTCGGAGTGATATAGATTTAAACCCAGGAGAGAGTGTCCCGACCTAGGAGACTGTCGGAGTGATATAGATTTAAACCCCGGAGAGAGTGTCCCGACCTAGGAGACTGTCGGAGTGATATAGATTTAAACCCAGGAGAGAGTGTCCCGACCTAGGAGACTGTCACGAGTGATATAGATTTAAACCCAGGAGAGAGTGTCCCGACCTAGGAGACTGTCGGAGTGATATAGATTTAAACCCCGGAGAGAGTGTCCCGACCTAGGAGACTGTCGGAGTGATATAGATTTAAACCCAGGAGAGTGTGTCCCGACCTATGACACTCATATGTCATTCTCTGTTTAAGCTGTCACACACACACACACTACTTACCCGTGAGACCATTGTTGGGCGGGTAGCAAAAGTTTTACAATGTAAGAAAATAATATATGAGAGAGTTAAGAAACAGGTGATCGGGTGAAGCATTAAAAGGACAGCCTAATACGAATGTGCAATGTGAAACGCTGAGAGAAAAAAGCACCTTGAGGAGACAAGGGCAACTAGGCAGAGCTCTGCCAGGGGAATGCCCTCTAGTCTAAACACTAGGTCACCCCAACCCTGGCTCACCTGGCTGTAGGTTACCTGCTCAGGTGTGTAAGGGATATTATCAATCAATGTTTATAAGAGACAGAATACATGATTGATAAGGCCTACAATATTGTCCGAGTAAATAGTACAGTAATTGTCTATTTTCACGTAGGCTGCCATCTTATTGAAGGGTAACAGTCAGAGAAAAACATCTTCACTGCAGACTGAGGTGTAAAATTATGTGTTATATTTTCAATGACAATTTGTCACAGATTAAATAAACAGATTTTTTGCGTAATGATCAGTCCATGTTCAGTGCAAAAGTGAGGTAAAGACCGAAATGTCTGAAGACTGTTGCGCACTTCAGAACAGATCTCTCTTCTACGCAAAATGAAGCATAAATTCCGATCGGCTACATTTCCGATTTCCAAGTTTGTAACAATGAACAGACTAGTAAATTGTATATTATGATGTAACTGACTGCTATGGCGTTCTTTCCCCTATGGTTTTTTCCCCCCCATTCAGTTTTCTGACCAAATGCAGGAAAGCCTGTGTCGACAGTTGAGCTCCAATCAACGACGGAGAAAAGTAGTAGCAATGCTGGTTGTAGTGAAGGACCCGTAAATGTCAGAAATACACAATTGTCTTACCTTTACGTGGTTGAATTTCGGCAGACGGTGAATATAGCACTCCTGTGCGCTTGAAGTATACACGCCAGCACCTATGTGACGCTAGCCACAATAAGGATGAGCCACAATATTGGAATTTGAGATTTGCCTTCAAAATAAAAGTTATTCATTGAAAGTGATGCAAACGGACACAAATAGTGGAATCGTGCCATATTTGTACTAGGTAATGCTAAACAGGGTTGGAATGTTGTTACATAAATGCAACAAAATACAATAATTATTTAATTCGACAAAAATTTGAAATCGCATTGTAGATATACAAGTCTTCAGAATTGCATTGGGGAGATTCATTTCACTGTACAGCTGTACCTATGGACTGTGGATGAATGAAATGGCGAATCAGTCTACTCGGTGACACCCACAGAACACAACTGTGAAGAGTTTACACACATATTAGCATCGTAGCTCTTATTTGCGGGACTAATATATGTCTAAACTTCACAGTTGTGTTCTGTGGGTGTCACTGAGTAGCCTGATTCGCCATTTCATTCATCCACAGTCCATAGGTACAGCTGTAAAAAGTGTAAAATAATTATGCCCCCAATGCAATTCTGAAGTCTAGTACATCCACAGTGACATTAACAGATTTTAACTTTTTTTGTCAAATTAACTAATTGTGTTTTGTTGAATTTATATAAACATTCCAACCTTGTTTAGCATTATCTAGTCCAAATATGGCATGCTTCCACCCTGTAGCTCAGTTGGTAGAGCATGGCGCTTGCAACGCCAGGGTTGTGGGTTCGTTTCCCACAGGGGGGCCAGTATGAAAATGTATGCACTCACTAACTGTAAGTCGCTCTGGATATGAGCGTCTGCTAAATTACTAAAATGTAAATGTAAATGTATACATTTGCATCACTTTCAATGAGGGACTTTAATTTTGAAGGCAAACCGCAAATTCCACTACTGTGGCTAATTCTTATTGTGGCTAGCTTCACATAGGTCAACAGCTGACAACTTTCTATTGAACCCTTAAGGTCGATGTCTGAGCATAATAAAACATTCCTTACTGCTATTAGCCCATACAAACACAATGAATAACAGATTCACTACATGGAACAACAGATAGTCCCCCCAAAGAAATCTAAAGGAAGTGTTCTAAATGTAAATCTAAATGTAAATGTTCTAAAGTGTCTGTCCTATATCTGAGAGATATAAGCAAGATCAGGAAACATTTTATATATATATATATTTTTTTATATGTATTTAACCCCTTATTTTAGTCACTAAACAGGCTCCATATATACATCCACTAATTTTTTCAACCGACATGTCCGTGCGAGTCTCACCTTTACACAGATGGGTAATATTGTGTAGGCCAAACCGTTCCGACCCTTTTTTGAGAAGACCGGTTTTCGGGAATTCTTATGATCTGACAAACAATGCTCTAGCTCTGTCACCGCAGATGCGGAAGTGTTACATAGGCGGATGTGGTGAAATGAGACGCATCCAATGCAAAAAAAACCTATCTCTAGTTTAAACACCCATGTGCCTGCAACTCCAGAGGTGGTGACTCTACTCACCGTGTGCTCTGGTTGGTTGAAACCCGCAATCTCTCGCTTATCATTTGAGGACAGTGGAGAGCTTGAAAATGACAGCAAACAGTAACGGTTCCCTGCTAACTTGCTGAACACTAACGCGTGCGTTGCAAAAGAAATGTACACATACATGTTATTCAATCATTTCATCCAAACTGCTCGCGTGGGTCTGCGTAGATAAAATACAACTGGTTTCTATTTGTGACGCGCTGCAAGTCCCGCCTCTCCCCTCTCCTCATTGGTTTATAGGAGCATGTACCCATGTGGGTGATTGACAGATGAACTGAGGTCCACACTCCAGTCCAGTTGGTGGTTGTAATGCACCTTAAAGCTGGTTGTGACCACCACATACAGTCCACAGAAGAAGACTGAAGAAGGAGCGATTACTAGAAACTAACTAGGTTTCCACTTTTATCTGTGGATTAATTGTCAGAGTAGAGGTAGAGAACACACGATTTTGTGTGACTCAAAATAGTTCCAAATTCTACAAAGATCCAGAAAGAAAGGACCTTGTGAATTTCAGGTAAAATAACAACCCAATGTTTATATACCAGGACAAATTAGCAAGAAACAGCAAGCCAACTAGCTAAATTGCCATGAATGTTTCATGTGTTTCGACCTGTCCCCAAATGAATATAATTGGTTCAGAGTTCGTTTTGATATTTCAACCTGCGTATCCTGATCGCGTCTGGAATGGATGGACAAAATCAACATGCGTGCCCCGTCTAGTCAGAATGTAAAAGGCTTGTCTCACACTGTCATACAAATCAAGCTACTGCCAGTCCTTAAAGGAGAACTGCACCCGCTGATTTGGCCTCGAATTTTGGCTTGCTCCTCAAGAAATGCTGCCAGCCATGACAGTTTGCTTGGGGGTGTGGTTTGATGTGGGTGTGTCTTTGCCACACCCAGCTGTCAGAACCTTGCCCACAGCTGTTTCCCCCACTCAATCAAAACAAACACACCTCCTGCAGGTTGAGTTCAATAACTACAGGCAGGTTGTATGGCGAGATGCTGGAGGAAGCTTTGCATAGGTCAGGAGCCTACAGAGTAATATGAGAAGAATGCAATTGCTGAATTCATGTAGATATTCTAAACTAAGTGTTTTGATAACTGTCAAATGTAGTAACAGGCCCATGTAGAATAAACAACCCTTTACATAATATTATAGAAGCAGTGTTCTGATAATTTAACAATGTTCACCTTTCATTGTCTTTCCCAGCAGATACAGATAATGTGCCTATCAGCATTTAGACTGGTGGTAATGGGGTTACCTTGGTAACATGTCAGAGTGGTCATACCTTCCTGTGTGGTGGTAATGGGGTTACCTTGGTAACATGTCAGAGTGGTCATACCTTCCTGTGTGGTGGTAATGGTGTTACCTTGGTAACATGTCAGAGTGGTCATACCTTCCTGTGTGGTGGTAATGGGGTTACCTTGGTAACATGTCAGAGTGGTCATACCTTCCTGTCTGGTGGTAATGGGGTTACCTTGGTAACATGTCAGAGTGGTCATACCTTCCTGTCTGGTGGTAATGGGGTTACCTTGGTAACATGTCAGAGTGGTCATACCTTCCTGTGTGGTGGTAATGGGGTTACCTTGGTAACATGTCAGAGTGGTCATACCTTCCTGTCTGGTGGTAATGGGGTTACCTTGGTAACATGTCAGAGTGGTCATACCTTCCTGTGTGGTGGTAATGGGGTTACCTTGGTAACATGTCAGAGTGGTCACACCTTCCTGTCTGGTGGTAATGGGGTTACCTTGGTAACATGTCAGAGTGGTCATACCTTCCTGTGTGGTGGTAATGGGGTTACCTTGGTAACATGTCAGAGTGGTCATACCTTCCTGTGTGGTGGTAATGGGGTTACCTTGGTAACATGGTAGAGTGGTCATACCTTCCTGTCTGGTGGTAATGGGGTTACCTTGGTAACATGTCAGAGTGGTTATACCTTCCTGTCTGGTGGTAATGGGGTTACCTTGGTAACATGTCAGAGTGGTCATCCCTTCCTGTCTGGTGGTAATGGGGTTACCTTGGTAACATGTCAGAGTGGTCATACCTTCCTGTCTGGTGGTAATGGGGTTACCTTGGTAACATGTCAGAGTGGTTATACCTTCCTGTCTGGTGGTAATGGGGTTACCTTGGTAACATGTCAGAGTGGTCATACCTTCCTGTCTGGTGGTAATGGGGTTACCTTGGTAACATGTCAGAGTGGTCATACCTTCCTGTCTGGTGGTAATGGGGTTACCTTGGTAACATGTCAGAGTGGTCATACCTTCCTGTCTGGTGGTAATGGGGTTACCTTGGTAACATGTCAGAGTGGTCATACCTTCCTGTGTGGTGGTAATGGGGTTACCTTGGTAACATGTCAGAGTGGTCATACCTTCCTGTGTGGTGGTAATGGGGTTACCTTGGTAACATGTCAGAGTGGTCATACCTTCCTGTGTGGTGGTAATGGGGTTACCTTGGTAACATGTCAGAGTGGTCATACCTTCCTGTGTGGTGGTAATGGGGTTACCTTGGTAACATGGTAGAGTGGTCATACCTTCCTGTCTGGTGGTAATGGGGTTACCTTGGTAACATGTCAGAGTGGTTATACCTTCCTGTCTGGTGGTAATGGGGTTACCTTGGTAACATGTCAGAGTGGTCATCCCTTCCTGTCTGGTGGTAATGGGGTTACCTTGGTAACATGTCAGAGTAGTCATACCTTCCTGTCTGGTGGTAATGGGGTTACCTTGGTAACATGTCAGAGTGGTTATACCTTCCTGTGTGGTGGTAATGGGGTTACCTTGGTAACATGTCAGAGTGGTCATACCTTCCTGTGTGGTGGTAATGGGGTTACCTTGGTAACATGTCAGAGTGGTCATACCTTCCTGTGTGGTGGTAATGGGGTTACCTTGGTAACATGTCAGAGTGGTCATACCTTCCTGTCTGGTGGTAATGGGGTTACCTTGGTAACATGTCAGAGTGGTCATACCTTCCTGTCTGGTGGTAATGGGGTTACCTTGGTAACATGTCAGAGTGGTCATACCTTCCTGTCTGGTGGTAATGGGGTTACATTTACATACATTTTACATTTACGTCATTTAGCAGACGCTCTTATCCAGAGCGACTTACAAATAGGTGCATTCACCTTATAGCCAGTGGGATAACCACTTTACAATTTTTTTTATTTTTTATTTTTAGAAAAAAAATGTTTTTGGGGGGGGGTGGGTTGAGGTAAGGGGGGGTAGAAGGATTACTTTATCCTATCCCAGGTATTCCTTAAAGAGGTGGGGTTTCAAATGTCTCCGGAAGATGGTGAGTGACTCCGCTGTCCTGGCGTCGTGAGGGAGCTTGTTCCACCATTGGGGTGCCAGAGCAGCGAACAGTTTTGACTGGGCTGAGCGGGAACTATGCTTCCGCAGAGGTAGGGGAGCCAGCAGGCCAGAGGTGGATGAACGCAATGCCCTTGTTTGGGTGTAGGGACTGATCAGAGCCTGAAGGTAACATGTGGTCCACTGTAGCTCAACTGGTAGAGCACGGCGCTTGTAACGTCAAGGTAGTGGGTTCGATCCCCGGGACCACCCATACACAAAAAAAAAATGTATGCACGCATGACTGTAAATCGCTTTGGATAAAAGCGTCTGCTAAATGGCATATTATTATTATATTATTATGTCATGTCATCTATATTTTTCATAGCTGTCTATTTACCACCACAAACCAATGCTGGCATTAAGATTGCACTGAATGAGCTGTATAAGGCCATAAGTCAACAGGAAAACGCTAATCCAGAGGCAGCGCTCCTAGTGGCCGGGGACTTTAATGCAGGGAAACTTAAATCCGTTCTACCTAATTTCTACCAGCATGTTAAATGTGCAACCAGAGGAAAAAAAACTCTAGACCACCTTTACTCCACACACAGAGACGCGTACAAAGCTCTCCGTCGCCCTCCATTTGGCAAATCTGACCATAACTCTATCCTCCTGATTCCTGCTTATAAGCAAAAACTAAAGCAGGAAGCACCAGTGACTCGGTTAATAAAAAAGGGGTCAGATGACGCAGATGCTAAGCTACAGGACTGTTTTGCTAGCACAGACTGGAACATGTTCCGGGATTCTTCAGATAGCATTGAGGAGTACACCACATCAGTCACTGGCTTCATCAATAAGTACATCGATGATGTCATCCCCACAGTGACTGTACGTACATACCCCAACCAGAAGCCATGGATTACAGGCAACATCTGCACTGAGCTAAAAGGGTAGAGCTGCCGCTTTCAAGGAGCGGGACTCTAGCCCGGACGCTTATAAGAAATCTCGCTATGCCCTCCGACGAACCATCAAACAGGCAAAGAGTCAATACAGGACTAAGATTGAATCGTACTACACCGGCTCTGATGCTCGTCGGATGTGGCAGGGCTTGAAAACTATTACAGACTACAAAGGGAAGCACAGCCGCGAGCTTCCCAGTGACACAAGACTTCCAGACGAGCTAAACCACTTCTATGCTCGCTTCGAGGCAAGCAACACTGAAGCATGCATGAGAGCACCAGCTGTTCCGGATGACTATGTGATCACGCTCTCCGTAGCCGATGTGAGTAAGACTTTTAAGCAGGTCAACATTCACAAGGCCGCAGGGCCAGACGGATTACCAGGACGTGTACTCCGAGCATGTGCTGACCAACTGGCAAGTGTCTTCACTGACATTTTCAACATGTCCCTGACTGAGTCTGTAATACCAACATGTTTCAAGCAGACCACCATAGTCCCTGTGCCCAAGGACACTAAGATAACCTGCCTAAATGACTACCGACCCGTAGCACTGACGTCTGTAGCCATGAAGTGCTTTGAAAGGCTGGTCATAGCTCACATCAACACCATTATCCCAGAAACCCTAGACCCACTCCAATTTGCATACCGCTCCAACAGATCCACAGATGATGCAATCTCTAGTGCACTCCACACTGCCCTTTCCCACCTGGACAAGAGGAACACCTACGTGAGAATGCTATTCATTGACTACAGGTCAGCATTCAACACCATAGTGCCCTCAAAACTCATCACTAAGCTAAGGATCCTGGGACTAAACACCTCCCTCTGCAACTGGATCCTGGACTTCCTGACGGGCCGCCCCCAGGTGGTAAGGGTAGGTAACAACACATCTGCCACACTGATCCTCAACACGGGGGCCCCTCAGGGGTGCGTGCTCAGTCCCCTCCTGTACTCCCTGTTCACCCATGACTGCATGGCCAGGCACGACTCCAACACCATCATTAAGTTTGCCGACGACACAACAGTGGTAGGCCTGATCACCGACAACGATGAGACAGCCTATAGGGAGGAGGTCAGAGACCTGGCCGTGTGGTGCCAGGATAACAACCTCTCCCTCAACGTGACCAAGACAAAGGAGATGATTGTGGACTACAGGAAAAAAAAGAGGACTGAGCACGCCCCCATTCTCATCGACGGAGCTGTAGTGGAACAGGTTGAGAGCTTCAAGTTCCTTGGTGTCCACATCACCAACGAACTATCATGGTCCAAACACACCAAGACAGTCGTGAAGAGGGCACGACAAAGCCTATTCCCCCTCAGGAGACTGAAAAGATTCGGCATGGGTCCTCAGATCCTCAAATTCTACAGCTGCACCATCGAGAGCATCCTGACTGGTTGCATCACCGCCTGGTATGGCAACTGCTTGGCCTCCGACCGCAAGGCACTACAGAGGGTAGTGCGTACGGCCCAGTACATCACTGGAGCCAAGCTTCCTGCCATCCAGGACCTCTATACCAGGCGGCGTCAGAGGAAGGCCCTCAAAATTGTCAAAGACTCCAGCCACCCTAGTCATAGACTGTTCTCTCTGCTACCGCACGGCAAGCGGTACCGGAGTGCCAAGTCTAGGTCCAAAAGACTTCTCAACAGCTTCTACCCCCAAGCCATAAGACTCCTGATCAGCTAATCATGGCTACCCAGACTATTTGCACTGCCCCCGGTACCCCCCTGTATATATAGCCTCCCTACTGTTATTTTATTTTACTTCTGCTAATTTTTTCTCAACACTTTTTTTGTTGTTGTTTTATTTTACTTTGTTATTAAAAATAAATGCACTGTTGGTTAAGGGCTTGTCAGTAAGCATTTCACTGTAATGTCTGCACCTGTTGTATTCGGCGCATGTGGCCAATACAATTTGATTTGATTTGATTTGAGTGGTCATACCTTCCTGTGTGGTGGTAATGGGGTTACCTTGGTAACATGTCAGAGTGGTCATACCTTCCTGTCTGGTGGTAATGGGGTTACCTTGGTAACATGTCAGAGTGGTTATACCTTCCTGTGTGGTGGTAATGGGGTTACCTTGGTAACATGTCAGAGTGGTCATACCTTCCTGTGTGGTGGTAATGGGGTTACCTTGGTAACATGTCAGAGTGGTCATACCTTCCTGTCTGGTGGTAATGGGGTTACCTTGGTAACATGTCAGAGTGGTCATACCTTCCTGTGTGGTGGTAATGGGGTTACCTTGGTAACATGTCAGAGTGGTTATACCTTCCTGTCTGGTGGTAATGGGGTTACCTTGGTAACATGTCAGAGTGGTCATACCTTCCTGTCTGGTGGTAATGGGGTTACCTTGGTAACATGTCAGAGTGGTCATACCTTCCTGTGTGGTGGTAATGGGGTTACCTTGGTAACATGTCAGAGTGGTCATACCTTCCTGTGTGGTGTCCCCTATACAACAGGAGTTCCCTGATCCTGGAGCAGAAGACACAGGGTTTCTCCCTCCCCATATTGACTGATACCATTCAATCAAAAATATAAATAAAATACATTACAAGTAAAAGTTGTGTCTAGTAAAATGTTAATGCCAGGACTCTCTCCATTCAGAGACATCAGTATCAAGCCTGTCTGTCAGAGTGCCAGGACTCTCTCCATTCAGAGACATCAGTATCAAGCCTGTCTGTCAGAGTGGCAGGTCTCTCTCCATTCAGAGACATCAGTATCAAGCCCGTCTGTCAGAGTGGCAGGTCTCTCTCCATTCAGAGACATCAGTATCAAGCCCGTCTGTCAGAGTGCCAGGACTCTCTCCATTCAGAGACATCAGTATCAAGCCCGTCTGTCAGAGTGCCAGGACTCTCTCCATTCAGAGACATCAGTATCAAGCCTGTCTGTCAGAGTGCCAGGTCTCTCTCCATTCAGAGACATCAGTATCAAGCCCGTCTGTCAGTACCAGGACTCTCTCCATTCAGAGACATCAGTATCAAGCCCGTCTGTCAGTACCAGGTCTCTCTCCATTCAGAGACATCAGTATCAAGCCCGTCTGTCAGAGTGCCAGGACTCTCTCCATTCAGAGACATCAGTATCAAGCCCGTCTGTCAGAGTGCCAGGTCTCTCTCCATTCAGAGACATCAGTATCAAGCCCGTCTGTCAGAGTGCCAGGACTCTCTCCATTCAGAGACATCAGTATCAAGCCCGTCTGTCAGTCTGGACTTCATCACATCATCTTCCAAGTCTCCATGTGCTGGCTCCATACATGTTTCTGTGAACACAAACACACATAGTCACTGTTCTGTTACCAATGGTAGTTAGGATAGGTGATATCTGACACACAAACCGGTACTATGTTGAAGATTGAACAGGTCAGATAAAACCTACCCAATTCTGGTCTCCCCATCAAACGACCGAGGCTGCCGTCTGACGAAAGCATCTCCAGTCCATCTGTAGAAATAGGCAGAGTTGAGGCAGAGGTCATCAGTGACACATGGAATGAAAAGAGTGTTGCTATTACTGGACATGAGTACTGTATTATTAGGAATCACTTTCGGTCCCACGTTGTGGATTAGTCAAGACGACTAGCTTGATTGTGCCTCCGCCATGTATATCTCACTAGGTCAGGATATTTAAGCCTCCATATATCCACTAGTTCTAATATAGCCATGATATTCGTGATTTCCTTAAGTGCATGAGGGTGATAGTTTGTAGTGTGATTTCCTTTACGGTCCATTGAGGTATTTAAAACCGTATTATAATCTCCCTCCATAATAATAGTTGTGTATTGCCTGTAAGCTTGGTAAATTATTATACTGTATATATATTGAAAGAAGTGTGGATCATCATTATTTGGACCGTATAGAGCCAAATTGGGCTATGGTCCAATAAGATATTTAAAAGGATCCACCTTCCTTGCAGCTCTGTTTGGACAATTTGCACATTGGGATTGAAATTATTGTTAATTAAAATCATCACCCCTTTTGAGTTTCTTTGCCCATGGGAGAAGTATATCCCCCCCCCCCAAGTCCTTTCTCCACACAACTTCATCTAAAGATGTTGAATGAGTTTCCTGTAAACTATAGATATTATATTCCTTCTCTTTTAGCAGGTAAATACTGATTGTCTTTTCTTATTATCTGCTAAGCCATTACAATTATAACTGGCTATACTTATTTCACCATTTACCATAATGAGATACAAGTTTCAAATCTATTTATCATAATATATGTTTGTAAACTCACCATTAAAAATGACCATAGTTATTGAGTGTCCATATACAGTCGTGGTCAAACGTTTTGAGAATGACACAAGTATTGGTCTTCACAAAGTTTGCTGCTTCAGTGTTATGAGATATTTTCGTCAGATGTTACTATGGTATACTGAAGTATAATTACAAGCATTCCATAAGTGTCAAAGGCTTTTATTGACAATTACATTAAGTTTATGCAAAGAGTCAATATTTGCAGTGTTGACACTTCTTTTTCAAGACCTCTGCAATCTGCCCTGGCATGCTGTCAATTAACTTCTGGGCCACATCCTGACTGATGGCAGCCCATTCTTGCATAATCAATGCTTGGAGTTTGTCAGAATTTGTGGGGTTTTGTTTGTCCACCTGCCTCTTGAGGATTGACCACAAGTTCTCAATGGGATTAAGGTCTGGGGAGTTTCCTGGCCATGGACCCAAAATGTCGATGTTTTGTTCCCCAAGCCACTTAGTTCTCACTTTTGCCTTATGGCAAGGTGCTCCATCATGCTGGAAACGGCATTGTTCGTCACCAAACTGTTGCCTGAGAAGCAGCCCCACACATGAATGGTCTCAGGATGCTTTACTGTTGGCATGACACAGGACTGATGGTAGCGCTCACCTTGTCTTCTCCGGACAAGCTTTTTTCCGGATGCCCCAAACAATCGGAAAGGGGATTCATCAGAGAAAATGACTTTACCCCAGTCCTCAGCAGTCCAATCCCTGTACCTTTTGCAGAATATCAGTCTGTCCCTGATGTTTTTCCTGGAGAGAAGTGGCTTCCTCGCTGCCCTTCTTGACACCAGGCCATCCTCCAAAAGTCTTTGCCTCACTGTGCGTGCAGATGCAATCACACCAGCCTCCTGCCATTCCTGAGCAAGCTCTGCACTGGTGGTGCCCCGATCCCGCAGCTGAATCAACTTTAGGAGACGGTCCTGGCGCTTGCTGGACTTTCTTGGGCGCCCTGAAGCCTTCTTCACAACAATTGAACCTCTCTCCTTGAAGTTCTTGATGATCCGATAAATGGTTGATTTAGGTGCAATCTTATTAGCAGCAATATCCTTGCCTGTGAAGCCCTTTTTGTGCAATGATGACGGCACGTGTTTCCTTGCAGGTAACCATGGTTAACAGAGTAAGAACAATGATTTCAAGCACCACCCTCCTTTTAAAGATTCCAGTCTGTTATTCTAACTCAATCAGCATGACAGAGTGATCTCCAGCCTTGTCCTCGTCAACACTCTCACCTGTGTTAACGAGAAAATCACTGACATGATGTCAGCTGGTCCTTTTGTGGCAGGGCTGAAATGCAGTGGAAATGTTTTTGGGGGATTAAGTTCATTTTCACGGCAAAGAGGGACTTCTGATCACTCTTCATAACATTCTGGAGTAAAAACTGAGGCAGCAGACTTTGTGAAAATTAATATTTGTGTCATTCTCAAAACTTTTGACCACGACTGTAAATAGGGGCCCTTCCTTTAAAAAGACCACATGGATAACAGGGCCTTTAAGAGATAGGGCCCATCCTTTAAAAAGACCACATGGATCCTAGGGCCTTTAAGAGATCGGGGCCCATCCTTTAAAAAGACCACGTGGATCCTAGATTTTGGACCCGGGTAAACATGTCAGTCTACCAGCCCGGCTGGCCAGTGTAACCACTGTCAAATCATAGACAGAGCTATGGATGCAAAGACGGACCGTCCAGGATATAACAATGATAGTTTTAACCGTGTTTTGAGGCTCTACAGTCTTTGTTTACATTTACTTTGTTTACAAACATTAAAACAAGCTTATATTTTGGTTGTGATGGGATACGACAGTTCAACTGTCGTATCCCATCAACAATCTTCAAGAACCAATGGGTATATACTGTATCATGAATTTACAAGTCCAGAAAACGGGATGTAGCGACTAAGGATTCTAGCATTAAATATGTGATTTTGACCGTATGTATTGCGATTGCTCATAAAGAATTGCCTCATTGAGGATATGAATGTTTTCTAAACTGAACGACAGAGGAAGACGGAACAGAACAGTGACTCAAGGCTAGCTCTTCTGCGGTGAGTCTTGACTGCCTTGATAAGAAGACGTGGGTGGCGCGTCCCAAATGGCACCCTATACTGAACAGGGCCCTGGTCTAAAGTAGTGCCCTGAGTAGGGAATAAGGTGCTATTTGGGACGTTGACTGACTTACTGACTGAACAGAAACCCCCCTGACAGGATCTGTGGACGAGACGCACCCGGCTCTTCTTTAGCTACTGCCTTTAGTCATGACTCATTCTGAGAAAGCTAAAGGGATGTTGGAGCGTGTCCCAAATGGCCCGCTGTTCCCTACATAGTGCACTACTTTAGACCAGGGCCCATAGGGATTAGGGTGGGATTAGGGACGCAGCCATTGTTGTGTTTTAATGCATGAGAGGAAATAAACCTATAGTCTCCACAGAAAAGGTATTCTAAGAGCTCTGATGAACAGAAGGCTGGCTACTCAGGCAGGTTTATATAACAGAAGGCTACTCAGGCAGGTTTATATTGCAGACTGCTGCTAGTTGTCCGTCTCACGTCTGTTATGGCATGTTATGGGGTTGTACGTTTGTGTCCCAGTCTGCTGTTCCCTCCTGCCGCCACAAGGTGGCAGCGTTCCAATGAGTAGTGTAGTGTGACACGTTCACTCCCTAATGGTGTTCATCCTTTCAGTCTGCAATATAAACCTGCCTGAGTAGCCTTCTGTTATATAAACCTGCCTGAGTAGCCTTCTGCTATATAAACCTGCCTGAGTAGCCTTCTGTTATATAAACCTGCCTGAGTACAAGTGGTCCTCTGTAGCTCAGCTGGTAGAGCACGGCGCTTGTAACGCCAAGGTAGTGGGTTCGATCCCCGGGACCATCCATACACAAAAATGTATGCACGCATGACTGTAAGTCGCTTTGGATAAAAGCGTCTGCTAAATGGCATATTATTATTTATTATTTACAATTCGTCCAGGGTAGGGGAGGGAATGGCCGGGAGGGATGTAGCTCAGTTGGTAGAGCATGGCGTTTGCCAGTTGGTAGAGCATGGCGTCGCCAGGGTTGTGGGTTCGATTCCCACGGGGGGCCAGTATGAAAAAAATAATGTATGCACTCACTAACTGTAAGTCGCTCTGGATAAGAGTGTCTGCTAAAATGTGAAAAAAAATGAAACACTGCCTCTGTTAGAGCGTCATGCGTTGGTGCTGCTCAGTGAGGGAACAGAACCCAGCCGCACCTCACTGACCAGAACCCAGCCGCACCTCACTGACCAGAAGGGAACAGAACCCAGCCGCACCTCACTGACCAGAAGGGAACAGAACCCAGCCGCACCTCACTGACCAGAAGGGAACAGAACCCAGCCGCACCTCACTGACCAGAAGGGAACAGAACCCAGCCGCACCTCACTGACCAGAAGGGAACAGAACCGAGCCGCACCTCACTGAACAGAACCCAGCAGCCAGCCGCACCTCACTGACCAGAACCCAGCAGCCAGCCGCACCTCACTGACCAGAAGGGAACAGAACCCAGCAGCCAGCCGCACCTCACTGACCAGAAGGGAACAGAACCCAGCAGCCAGCCGCACCTCACTGAACAGAACCCAGCAGCCAGCTGCACCTCACTGACCAGAACCCAGCAGCCAGCCGCACCTCACTGACCAGAAGGGAACAGAACCCAGCAGCCAGCCGCACCTCACTGAACAGAACCCAGCAGCCAGCCGCACTCCCATCCCCCATCAGTCACTCCCATCCCCCATAAGTCACTCCCATCCCCCATCAGTCACTCCTATCCCCCATCAGTCACTCCCATCCCCCATCAGTCACTCCCATCCCCCATCAGTCACTCCTATCCCCATCAGTCACTCCCATCCCCCATCAGTCACTCCCATCCCCCATCAGTCACTCCTATCCCCCATCAGTCACTCCCATCCCCCATCAGTCACTCCCATCCCCCATCAGTCACTCCTATCCCCCATCAGTCACTCCTATCCCCCATCAGTCACTCCCATCCCCCATCAGTCACTCCTATCCCCATCAGTCACTCCCATCCCCCATCAGTCACTCATATCCCCCATCAGTCACTCCCATCCCCCATCAGTCACTCCCATCCCCCATCAGTCACTCCCATCCCCCATCAGTCACTCCCATCCCCCATCAGTCACTCCCATCCCCCATCAGTCACTCCCATCCCCCATCAGTCACTCATATCCCCCATCAGTCACTCCCATCCCCCATCAGTCACTCCCATCCCCCATCAGTCACTCCCATCCCCATCAGTCACTCCCATCCCCCATCAGTCACTCCTATCCCCCATCAGTCACTCCTATCCCCCATCAGTCACTCCCATCCCCCATCAGTCACTCCCATCCCCCATCAGTCACTCCCATCCCCCATCAGTCACTCATATCCCCCATCAGTCACTCATATCCCCCATCAGTCACTCATATCCCCCATCAGTCACTCCCATCCCCCATCAGTCACTCCCATCCCCCATCAGTCACTCCCATCCCCCATCAGTCACTCCCATCCCCCATCAGTCACTCCCATCCCCCATCAGTCACTCCCATCCCCATCAGTCACTCCCATCCCCCATCAGTCACTCCTATCCCCCATCAGTCACTCCCATCCCCCATCAGTCACTCATATCCCCCATCAGTCACTCCCATCCCCCATCAGTCACTCCTATCCCCCATCAGTCACTCCCATCCCCCATCAGTCACTCCCATCCCCCATCAGTCACTCCCATCCCCCATCAGTCACTCCTATCCCCCATCAGTCACTCCTATCCCCCATCAGTCACTCCTATCCCCCATCAGTCACTCCCATCCCCCATCAGTCACTCCTATCCCCCATCAGTCACTCCCATCCCCCATCAGTCACTCCTATCCCCCATCAGTCACTCCCATCCCCCATCAGTCACTCCCATCCCCCATCAGTCACTCCTATCCCCCATCAGTCACTCCCATCCCCCATCAGTCACTCCCATCCCCCATCAGTCACTCCTATCCCCCATCAGTCACTCCCATCCCCCATCAGTCACTCCCATCCCCCATCAGTCACTCCCATCCCCCATCAGTCACTCCCATCCCCCATCAGTCACTCCTATCCCCCATCAGTCACTCCCATCCCCCATCAGTCACTCCCATCCCCCATCAGTCACTTCCATCCCCCATCAGTCACTCATATCCCCCATCAGTCACTCCCATCCCCCATCAGTCACTCCCATCCCCCATCAGTCACTCCCATCCCCCATCAGTCACTCCTATCCCCCATCAGTCACTCCCATCCCCCATCAGTCACTCCCATCCCCCATCAGTCACTCCCATCCCCCATCAGTCACTCCCATCCCCCATCAGTCACTCCCATCCCCCATCAGTCACTCCTATCCCCCATCAGTCACTCCCATCCCCCATCAGTCACTCCTATCCCCCATCAGTCACTCCCATCCCCCATCAGTCACTCCCATCCCCCATCAGTCACTCCCATCCCCCATCAGTCACTCCCTTCCCCCATCAGTCACTCCCTTCCCCCATCAGTCACTCCCATCCCCCATCAGTCACTCCCATCCCCCATCAGTCACTCCCATCCCCATCAGTCACTCCCATCCCCCATCAGTCACTCCTATCCCCCATCAGTCACTCCTATCCCCCATCAGTCACTCCCATCCCCCATCAGTCACTCCTATCCCCCATCAGTCACTCCCATCCCCCATCAGTCACTCATATCCCCCATCAGTCACTCATATCCCCCATCAGTCACTCATATCCCCCATCAGTCACTCCCATCCCCCATCAGTCACTCCCATCCCCCATCAGTCACTCCCATCCCCCATCAGTCACTCCCATCCCCATCAGTCACTCCCATCCCCCATCAGTCACTCCTATCCCCCATCAGTCACTCCCATCCCCCATCAGTCACTCATATCCCCCATCAGTCACTCCCATCCCCCATCAGTCACTCCTATCCCCCATCAGTCACTCCCATCCCCCATCAGTCACTCCCATCCCCCATCAGTCACTCCCATCCCCCATCAGTCACTCCCATCCCCCATCAGTCACTCCTATCCCCCATCAGTCACTCCCATCCCCCATCAGTCACTCCTATCCCCCATCAGTCACTCCCATCCCCCATCAGTCACTCCTATCCCCCATCAGTCACTCCCATCCCCCATCAGTCACTCCCATCCCCCATCAGTCACTCCTATCCCCCATCAGTCACTCCCATCCCCCATCAGTCACTCCCATCCCCCATCAGTCACTCCCATCCCCCATCAGTCACTCCCATCCCCCATCAGTCACTCCCATCCCCCATCAGTCACTCCCATCCCCCATCAGTCACTCCTATCCCCCATCAGTCACTCCCATCCCCCATCAGTCACTCCTATCCCCCATCAGTCACTCCCATCCCCCATCAGTCACTCCTATCCCCCATCAGTCACTCCCATCCCCCATCAGTCACTCCCATCCCCCATCAGTCACTCCTATCCCCCATCAGTCACTCCCATCCCCCATCAGTCACTCCCATCCCCCATCAGTCACTCCTATCCCCCATCAGTCACTCCCATCCCCCATCAGTCACTCCCATCCCCCATCAGTCACTCCCATCCCCCATCAGTCACTCCCATTCCCCATCAGTCACTCCTATCCCCCATCAGTCACTCCCATCCCCCATCAGTCACTCCTATCCCCCATCAGTCACTCCCATCCCCCATCAGTCACTCCCATCCCCCATCAGTCACTCCCATCCCCCATCAGTCACTCCCATCCCCCATCAGTCACTCCCATCCCCCATCAGTCACTCCTATCCCCCATCAGTCACTCCCATCCCCCAGCAGTCACTCATATCCCCCATCAGTCACTCCCATCCCCCATCAGTCACTCCTCTGCTCTCTCTCACTCTTTCCCTCTCTGTCTCTTTTTTTCTGCAACTCATCTGTCTGCTGCAATAGGAATATGACTGACTGCCACTGCACTATACAGACTCACTGGATTCCTCCGCTATATAGTTGACCAGGGGTGTCAAACTCATTCCATGGTCCTAGTGTCTGCTGGTTTCTGGGTTTTCCTTTCAATTAAGCCCTAGACAACCAGGTGGGGACTTTTTGGGGAGTTCCTTACTAATTAGTGACCTTAATTCATCAATCAAGGACAAAGGAGGAGTAAAAACCTGCAGACAGGAATTTGACACGTGCAGTATATTATTGACTGTAGGCCACATTGGAACATTTTGGCGGTTTTTCCGCCAGGTCATTATCAAACTGCTGTCCAATAAAGCAATGAGATGCCCTAGGCTAAAGGGTGGCTGGCTTACAATTAAGGGCCAATCTGGAATTGATACATCCATTTCACCAGCATCATCCCTCAACTGTTTACCAAAAAAAGTGGCGGGGTAACCACTGTGTTTAAATCCCAGATTGCTCCTTTAAAGTGTGGGCTAAATAGTTGAATAGCATGTGTTGCTTAGTTTGAATAGATTTGGCTATGGCTAAAGGCTTGTAAACGTCCCACTGGCTGTACAGGGTGTACCACCACTCCGTACTACAATAGCCCTGGGTGGGAGATAAAACACCAATCTGCCAAAGTGTCTCCATCCTTTTTTAGAGTTCAAACGTACTACTGGCATGACAAACAACAACAACTCCTATCTAAGTTGGCCCTGCGAAAGGAGTGATAGAGAAGTTGTCTTTCTTTCCGACCGATCAGCTGGCGGACCCACTGGGCACAGACATCAGCTGGCGGACCCACTGGGCACAGACATCAGTTTTGTATACATTTGGTTGAGTTGTCACATTATTTTTTCTTTTTTTTTAGTTGGGTGAGGAGAAAAACAATCCCTTAAGTTGATGACTTTTTTTCAAATCCATGTAGTTTTCCACTTTGATTCAATGTCATCATCACAGATTTTTTTCGGTTTGAAATGACGTGGAAACACCGTTGATTCAACCCATTTTCTGTGAAGTGGGGAGCATCTGCAATGTTATGTCATCCCAGGGCTGTGGGCGCTCTCGAACTGTTCTCACAGCGCAGTACCCCGAGGGTGAGGTGTTTCCCCTACTTTCAGTGGGTCTGACCTGAGAGACAGGCCGCAGGCTGGATAGGATAGTGATCAATGGAACTCTTTCAGAACACAGGATCATTGTAATATATGCTTCACGCTATCATATTACTAGAGAGTCTGATAAACTGGGCCTTGTGGTGGAATATGTTTTCTGCTACACTCTTCCTGCAAAGAGAGGATAAAGGTGTGACGTTGTCACTGCTTTGGTTTCAACCATAGAGAATGATAGAGAAAACATATCTTCATAGTTCCTGTTTTGGTGTCTGTGAGCGGGCGGGCAGCACCATTGAGGCGATCTCCATTTTGAAGTAGTCCATTTTATTCTTCACATATTGGCTGATCCCTCCCGATGACCCGGTTCGACATGACTCCAACAGGGTCACCAAGAGGGATCAGCCAATGAAGTTGGAAGTCCCACCCAGTTGACTACATTGAAATGGTGGAAGCCCTTAACGCCGCTGCCCATGGTAATGCTGCCTTTCTGCCACTAGAGACCTCTATCGTTCTCTATGGTTTCAACAGTTCTGACTGCAGAGAGAAGGGCGCTTGTCTTGGACGAGAGGCGCATCGCACCGTCGATAGCCTTATTAGCATAGCCGAGCCGAGCACACGCCACGAAACACATGCGTGGGCAACGAACAGTGAGGACACTCCGAACAATACCGACAACTTTAAACGATACAATAATGCTGAGCCTTCCACCCCGCGACTAGGCTGGCCGTGCATCTCCGAGAGACGCTGAGGAGCTGGGGGAGACGGCGGGTATCATACCATTTCATTTCCCCGTTTAGATTTTGATCCTGTCTCCCCTCTCTGCCGTGTGTATTTGGACATGTCCTCGCTAAATATAGACGACGACCAGAGATGGGTTCCTACACACGTCCAGGTCACCGTTCTGCGGGGCAGGGGCTTGCGTGCGAAGGGCAAACACGGCACCAGCGACGTCTACACCATTATCCAGGTGGGCAAGGAGAAATACTCGACTTGTGTTGTGGAAAAGACCACTGCTCCCGAATGGAAGGAGGAATGTTCCTTCGAGTTGTTACCGGGTGTTCTGGAGCAGGTTGGGGACGGGGGCGCCTACCCCGCCGGGAGCAGCGACTTGGTCCTGACGGTGATGCACCGGGCGCTCATGGGACTGGACGTGTTTCTGGGCCAAGCCGTCATCCCACTGGATAAGGTGTTTCAGGACAGAATATGCATGAAAAACGAGTAGGTTTCATTTTTTGGGGGGGTTTTGTAGTCTTTTGTCCTATATTAATTTGATTTCAGCGCTTCAGGGAGAGAAGGTAACGTCGGCCGTGTCCTGCTTGGTGGTCTGTTCTAGAAAGAGCATTGCTTTGTTCCAAAGAGAGGGCTTCTAACTCGAAAGCGTTACCTTCTACAACACATAGCCAACTTCACCTTTCTTTATCGTTTTTTTTTTTTTTTTTAGAGGGTTTCTTCTAAAGTTCACTTCTATAAACACAGCAACTGTCAGATCATGCTGCAGCTGTAACCCAGGGCCTCTGCACTACCAGACACGCCCTCTACATGCAGCCAGACATCACAACTAGTTTGTCAGATGGACTCTGAAGAGGGGAGTTTTTTTTCTATAGCATGTACTGGGTTATGATGAGGGAACCGACGTGTTCTTTTAATCCTTAAAATATTGTCCTGATTCTTCGCTACTGGATAGCCATTCTAGACGGCCGTGTTATTCCTTTTCAGGCTGTGGAAGGCTACAGGAGGTTAACCTACAGAGCTGGGCTGTGATCAGGGAGGTTAACCTACAGAGCTGGGCTGTGATGAGGGAGGTTAACCTACAGAGCTGGGCTGTGATGAGGGAGGTTAACCTACAGAGCTGGGCTGTGATCAGGGAGGTTAACCTACAGAGCTGGACTGTGATGAGGGAGGTTAACCTACAGAGCTGGGCTGTGATGAGGGAGGTTAACCTACAGAGCTGGGCTGTGATCAGGGAGGTTAACCTACAGAGCTGGGCTGTGATCAGGGAGGTTAACCTACAGAGCTGGGCTGTGATGAGGGAGGTTAACCTACAGAGCTGGGCTGTGATGAGGGAGGTTAACCTACAGAGCTGGGCTGTGATCAGGGAGGTTAACCTACAGAGCTGGACTGTGATGAGGGAGGTTAACCGACAGAGCTGGGCTGTGATGAGGGAGGTTAACCGACAGAGCTGGGCTGTGATCAGGGAGGTTAACCTACAGAGCTGGACTGTGATGAGGGAGGTTAACCGACAGAGCTGGGCTGTGATGAGGGAGGTTAACCTACAGAGCTGGGCTGTGATCAGGGAGGTTAACCTACAGAGCTGGGCTGTGATCAGGGAGGTTAACCTACAGAGCTGGGCTGTGATGAGGGAGGTTAACCTACAGAGCTGGGCTGTGATGAGGGAGGTTAACCTACAGAGCTGGGCTGTGATGAGGGAGAACTCATTTTCTTACTGGAAATGTAGGCCTAATTCTGTTCTTCCATGCAGAGAGTAATTCTAAAATCCGGAGGTGGAATAACATGTTATTCTTCAGTAGTCTGTGTTGTGGCCCCAGGCAGGACTATGGCAGAATGTGAAATTACTGGGGATTAGGATTAGTCCCAATTCTCAGGATAATCCACTGGTCTCATGGCCTAAAAGCTCTGGCTTGCATCCCAAATGGTACCCTATTCCCTTTATAGTGTACTACTATTGACCAGAGCCCATTACAGTGTAGTGCACTACTGCAGCCTCTGTGTTGTTGGAGCCTATTTATAGCATAGTGTTGTTGTAAAGCCCATCCTTCCTTCCATGGATCACATGAAGAGTGCTATAGTTTAGTGATGAACAGCAAAGAACTCCCTCTATGAACATTCCAGTAATATTGTCACCTCCCATTCAATTCTCTGTGCTCAGGCCTGTCATATCAGCTATCCATTATTGGAGGTGTTTTGACCACACATTTAGGAGACCATTTGTTATGAAAAGCTGACATCTTGTATTTGGCATGTCATTGACTAAACACTGATGGACTTCAGGGTAAACATTTAGGCAAACCTTTTCTACAGGGGTCAGTTAGGCTAGAATGTGGGTAGCAGTGTCCCTTTCTGGATATGTTAACACATGATAGGAAGGATATCTGAATGATGAGGGGACATCTCTGTCGTCCCTTCAGTCTGCCCTGAAGGATGAGGAGACATCTCTGTCGTCCCTTCAGTCTGCCCTGAAGGATGAGGGGACATCTCTGTCGTCCCTTCAGTCTGCCCTGAAGGATGAGGGGACATCTCTCTGTCGTCCCTTCAGTCTGCCCTGAAGGATGAGGGGACATCTCTGTCGTCCCTTCAGTCTGCCCTGAAGGATGAGGAGACATCTCTGTCGTCCCTTCAGTCTGCCCTGAATGATGAGGGGACATCTCTGTCGTCCCTTCAGTCTGCCCTGAAGGATGAGGAGACATCTCTGTCGTCCCTTCAGTCTGCCCTGAATGATGAGGAGACATCTCTGTCGTCCCTTCAGTCTGCCCTGAAGGATGAGGAGACATCTCTGTCGTCCCTTCAGTCTGCCCTGAATGATGAGGAGACATCTCTCTGTCGTCCCTTCAGTCTGCCCTGAAGGATGAGGAGACATCTCTGTCGTCCCTTCAGTCTGCCCTGAATGATGAGGGGACATCTCTCTGTCGTCCCTTCAGTCTGCCCTGAAGGATGAGGGGACATCTCTCTGTCGTCCCTTCAGTCTGCCCTGAAGGATGAGGGGACATCTCTGTCGTCCCTTCAGTCTGCCCTGAAGGATGAGGAGACATCTCTCTGTCGTCCCTTCAGTCTGCCCTGAATGATGAGGAGACATCTCTCTGTCGTCCCTTCAGTCTGCCCTGAAGGATGAGGGGACATCTCTCTGTCGTCCCTTCAGTCTGCCCGTCCTGAATAGGCTGTACCATTTACCAGAACTGAAGATGACATGTAGCCTGGTCCTAGATCTGTTTGTGATCATTGTCATGTTTGGCAATCAGTGACAGGCTACATGAAAGAGGATAGTCCTAAACTCACATCACAAGAGGATAGTCCTAAACTCACATCCCGAGAGGATAGTCCTAAACTCACATCACAAGAGGATAGTCCTAAACTCACATCTCAAGAGGATAGTCCTAAACTCACATCACAAGAGGATAGTCCTAAACTCACATCACAAGAGGATAGTCCTAAACTCACATCCCGAGAGGATAGTCCTAAACTCACATCACAAGAGGATAGTCCTAAACTCACATCTCAAGAGGATAGTCCTAAACTCACATCACAAGAGGATAGTCCTAAACTCACATCACAAGAGGATAGTCCTAAACTCACATCACAAGAGGATAGTCCTAAACTCACATCTCAAGAGGATAGTCCTAAACTCACATCTCAAGAGGATAGTCCTAAACTCACATCACAAGAGGATAGTCCTAAACTCACATCTCAAGAGGATAGTCCTAAACTCACATCACAAGAGGATAGTCCTAAACTCACATCACAAGAGGATAGTCCTAAACTCACATCACAAGAGGATAGTCCTAAACTCACATCACAAGAGGATAGTCCTAAACTCACATCACAAGAGGATAGTCCTAAACTCACATCACAAGAGGATAGTCCTAAACTCACATCACAAGAGGATAGTCCTAAACTCACATCTCAAGAGGATAGTCCTAAACTCACATCACAAGAGGATAGTCCTAAACTCACATCACAAGAGGATAGTCCTAAACTCACATCACAAGAGGATAGTCCTAAACTCACATCACAAGAGGATAGTTTTAAAGATTACGATGAGAGATCAGTTGTCATCATTGTGCATTAGTTGTAGTGATGACCATCACCCCTCATGCTATTAGGTGATGTGCATTCGGAAAGTATTCAGACCCCTTTCCTTTTTCCACATTTAGTTATGTTACAGCCTTGTTCTGAAATGGATTAAATTGTTTTTTTCCCTCATCAATCTACACACAATACCCCATAATGACAATACCCCATAATGACAAAGTGAAACAGGTTTTTAGAAAGTTTTGCAAATTTATAAAAAAACAGAAATACCTTATTTACATAAGTATTCAGACCCTTTGCTATGAGACTCGAAATTGAGCTCAGGCGCATCCTGTTTCCATTGATTATCCTTGAGATGTTTGTACAACTTGATTGGAGTCCACCTGTGGTAAATTGAATTGATTGGACATGATTTGGAAAGGCACACACCTGTCTATATAAGGTCCCATAGTTGACAGTGTATGTCAGTGCAAAAACCAAGCCATGAGGTCGAAGGAATTGTCTGTAGAGCTCCGAGACAGGATTGTGTCGAGGCACAGATCTGGGGAAGTGTACCAAAACATTTATGCAGCATTGAAGGTCCCCAAGAACATAGTGGCCTCCATCATTCTTAAATGGAAGAAGTTTGGAAGGACCAAGACTCTTCCTAGAGCTGGCCACCCGGCCAAACTGAGCAATCGGGGGAGAAGGGCCTTGGTCAGGGAGGTGCTCTGCAGCACTCCACCAATCAGGCCGTTATGGTACAGTGGCCAGACGGAAGACACTCCTCAGTAAAAGGCACAAGACAGCCCGCTTGGAGTTTGCCAAAAGGCACCTAAAGACTCTCAGACCATGAGAAACAAGATTCTCTGGTCTGATGAAACCAAGATTGAACTCTTAGGCCTGAATGCCAAGCGTCATGTATGGAAGAAACCTGGCACCATCCCTATGGTGAAGCATGGTGGTGGCAGCATCATGCTCTGGGGATGTTTTTCAGTGGCAGGGAATGGGAGACTAGTCAGGATCGAGGCAAAGATGAACGGCGCAAAGTACAGAGAGATCCTTGATGAAAACCTGCTCCAGAGTGCTCAGGACCTCGGACTGGGGCGACGGTTCACCTTCCAACAGGACAACGACCCGCCAAGACAATGCAGGAGTGGCTTTGGGACAAGTCTCTGAATGTCCTTGAGTGGCCCAGCCAGAGCCCGGACTTGAACACGATCGGACATCTCTGGAGAGACCTGAAAATAGCTGTGCAGCGACACTCCCCGTCAAACCTGACAGAGCTTGAGAGGATCTGCAGAGAAGAATGGGAGAAACTCCCCAAATACAGGTGTGCCAAGCATGTAGCGTCATATCCAAGAAGACTCGATGCTGTAATCGCTGCCAAAGGTGCTTCAACAAAGTACTGAGTAAAGGGTCTGAATACTTATGTAAATGTAATATTTCAGTTTAAATATTTTTATACATTTGCAAAAATTTATCAAAAACGATTTTTCCTTTTTCATTATGGGGTATTGATGAGGAAAAAAACTATTTCATCAATTTTAGAATTAGGCTCTAATGTAACAAAATGTGGAAAAAGTCAAGGGGTCTGAATACTTTTCGAATCAACTGTATATTCAAGATATCAGAGAGTGATCCTTCATATGGATTGATGGTGCGTATTGCGGGGAATGATGACCGAGGTGTGCCTGGACCCAGCTCTGCCAAAGACCTGTCACTTAAAATTCTTTCTGATATTTATAAATCCCTTACAGGGGTGAGGGGCTAAGATGTTGGTAGTGCTCAGCCTCTGTTGGGCACTGGGACATACTGTATATTCCAGAACCAGGAAACCAGGACATTTGCCAGGGTCATGCTCTCAATTTTCTTTCAACCAGAGAATTGTCCTTCTCCCACATCTTTTACATGTTGCCTCAACAATTGGCATTCTCATGTACTGTAGGACAAGGGGAAATACTCTCAGTTATTTGGGAGTGTCACAAAAGCATCTTAGGGCAGAAATGTAATGTACGGAATTGACAGAATTCCCTTTCATGTGGAATACAGAGCAGTGGCAAGGTATATTTCTACCTGCAACAGCATACTGCTTGATCCATCTCTAGTCATCCATCTCTAGTCATCCATCCTCTAGTCATCCATCCTCTAGTCATCCATCTCTAGTCATCCATCTCTAGTCATCCATCCTCTAGTCATCCATCTCTAGTCATCCATCCTCTAGTCATCCATCTCTAGTCATCCATCCTCTAGTCATCCATCTCTAGTCATCCATCCTCTAGTCATCCATCTCTAGTCATCCATCTCTAGTCATCCATCTCTAGTCATCCATCTCTAGCCATCCATCTCTAGTCATCCATCTCTAGTCATCCATCCTCTAGTCATCCATCCTCTAGTCATCCATCTCTAGTCATCCATCCTCTAGTCATCCATCTCTAGTCATCCATCCTCTAGTCATCCATCTCTAGTCATCCATCTCTAGTCATCCATCTCTAGTCATCCATCTCTAGTCATCCATCCTCTAGTCATCCATCTCTAGTCATCCATCTCTAGTCATCCATCCTCTAGTCATCCATCTCTAGTCATCCATCTCTAGTCATCCATCTCTAGTCATCCATCCTCTAGTCATCCATCTCTAGTCATCCATCTCTAGTCATCCATCTCTAGCCATCCATCTCTAGTCATCCATCTCTAGTCATCCATCTCTAGTCATCCATCTCTAGTCATCCATCTCTAGCCATCCATCTCTAGTCATCCATCTCTAGTCATCCATCTCTAGTCATCCATCTCTAGCCACGGGTGGCCGGAACATCATAAATTACATCATAAATGATTTGTACTCTGCAAATTGACTCAAGAAGCCCATACAGATATTGTACATTTTTTACATTTGACATTTTAGTCATTTAGCAGACGCTCTTATCCAGAGCGACTTACAGTTAGTGAATACATATATATATATTTTTAATACTTGCCCCCCCGTGGGAAACGAACCCACAACCCTGGCGTTGCAAACGCCATGCTCTATCAACTGAGCTACATCCCTGCCGGCCATTCCCTCCCCTACCCTGGACGACGCTGGGCCAATTGTGCGCCGCCCCATGGGTCTCCCGGTCGCGGCCGGCTGCGACAGAGCCTGTATTTGACAAACAATAATTTCAAACCTTGATTACATTGGTACACGATCACATATGTCTCCATTTTTATGAGTGGAAATACTTAAGAATAGATTTCCTAAATTACAATTTATTAAGTGAATTTGTCCCACGGGCTGCTAGTTAACGATCCCTGTTTTATAGAATGAGAGGGAGGAGGATGTTGTAGATGGTTTATAGAATGAGAGAGCGGAGGATGTTGTAGATGGTTTATAGAATGAGAGAGTGGAGGATGTTGTAGATGGTTTATAGAATGAGAGGGAGGAGGATGTTGTAGATGGTTTATAGAATGAGAGAGGAGGATGTTGTAGATGGTTTATAGAATGAGAGGGAGGAGGATGTTGTAGATGGTTTATAGAATGAGAGGGAGGAGGATGTTGTAGATGGTTTATAGAATGAGAGGGAGGAGGATGTTGTAGATGGTTTATAGAATGAGAGGGAGGATGTTGTAGATGGTTTATAGAATGAGAGGGGAGGATGTTGTAGATGGTTTATAGAATGAGAGGGAGGAGGATGTTGTAGATGGTTTATAGAATGAGAGAGGAGGAGGATGTTGTAGATGGTTTATAGAATGAGAGGGGAGGATGTTGTAGATGGTTTATAGAATGAGAGGGGAGGATGTTGTAGATGGTTATAGAATGAGAGAGGAGGAGGATGTTGTAGATGGTTTATAGAATGAGAGGGAGGAGGATGTTGTAGATGGTTATAGAATGAGAGAGGAGGAGGATGTTGTAGGTGGTTTATAGAATGAGAGGGGAGGATGTTGTAGATGGTTTATAGAATGAGAGGGGAGGATGTTGTAGATGGTTTATAGAATGAGAGGGAGGAGGATGTTGTAGATGGTTTATAGAATGAGAGAGCGGAGGATGTTGTAGATGGTTTATAGAATGAGAGAGAGGAGGATGTTGTAGATGGTTATAGAATGAGAGAGGAGGAGGATGTTGTAGATGGTTTATAGAATGAGAGGGGAGGATGTTGTAGATGGTTTATAGAATGAGAGAGGAGGATGTTGTAGATGGTTTATAGAATGAGAGGGAGGAGGATGTTGTAGATGGTTTATAGAATGAGAGAGCGGAGGATGTTGTAGATGGTTTATAGAATGAGAGAGTGGAGGATGTTGTAGATGGTTTATAGAATGAGAGGGAGGAGGATGTTGTAGATGGTTTATAGAATGAGAGAGGAGGATGTTGTAGATGGTTTATAGAATGAGAGGGAGGAGGATGTTGTAGATGGTTTATAGAATGAGAGGGAGGAGGATGTTGTAGATGGTTTATAGAATGAGAGAGCGGAGGATGTTGTAGATGGTTTATAGAATGAGAGGGAGGAGGATGTTGTAGATGGTTTATAGAATGAGAGAGCGGAGGATGTTGTAGATGGTTTATAGAATGAGAGAGAGGAGGATGTTGTAGATGGTTATAGAATGAGAGAGGAGGAGGATGTTGTAGATGGTTTATAGAATGAGAGGGGAGGATGTTGTAGATGGTTTATAGAATGAGAGAGGAGGATGTTGTAGATGGTTTATAGAATGAGAGGGAGGAGGATGTTGTAGATGGTTTATAGAATGAGAGAGGAGGATGTTGTAGATGGTTTATAGAATGAGAGAGCGGAGGATGTTGTAGATGGTTTATAGAATGAGAGGGAGGAGGATGTTGTAGATGGTTTATAGAATGAGAGAGTGGAGGATGTTGTAGATGGTTTATAGAATGAGAGAGGAGGATGTTGTAGATGGTTTATAGAATGAGAGGGGAGGATGTTGTAGATGGTTTATAGAATGAGAGAGGAGGATGTTGTAGATGGTTTATAGAATGAGAGGGAGGAGGATGTTGTAGATGGTTTATAGAATGAGAGAGGAGGATGTTGTAGATGGTTTATAGAATGAGAGAGCGGAGGATGTTGTAGATGGTTTATAGAATGAGAGGGAGGAGGATGTTGTAGATGGTTTATAGAATGAGAGAGTGGAGGATGTTGTAGATGGTTTATAGAATGAGAGAGGAGGATGTTGTAGATGGTTTATAGAATGAGAGAGCGGAGGATGTTGTAGATGGTTTATAGAATGAGAGGGAGGAGGATGTTGTAGATGGTTTATAGAATGAGAGAGTGGAGGATGTTGTAGATGGTTTATAGAATGAGAGAGGAGGATGTTGTAGATGGTTTATAGAATGAGAGAGCGGAGGATGTTGTAGATGGTTTATAGAATGAGAGGGAGGAGGATGTTGTAGATGGTTTATAGAATGAGAGAGTGGAGGATGTTGTAGATGGTTTATAGAATGAGAGAGGAGGATGTTGTAGATGGTTTATAGAATGAGAGAGCGGAGGATGTTGTAGATGGTTTATAGAATGAGAGGGAGGAGGATGTTGTAGATGGTTTATAGAATGAGAGAGAGGAGGATGTTGTAGATGGTTTATAGAATGAGAGAGTGGAGGATGTTGTAGATGGTTTATAGAATGAGAGAGGAGGATGTTGTAGATGGTTTATAGAATGAGAGAGCGGAGGATGTTGTAGATGGTTTATAGAATGAGAGAGAGAGGATGATGTAGATGGTTTATAGAATGAGAGAGGAGGATGTTGTAGATGGTTTATAGAATGAGAGGGAGGAGGATGTTGTAGATGGTTTATAGAATGAGAGGGAGGAGGATGTTGTAGATGGTTTATAGAATGAGAGAGCGGAGGATGTTGTAGATGGTTTATAGAATGAGAGAGAGGAGGATGTTGTAGATGGTTTATAGAATGAGAGGGAGGAGGATGTTGTAGATGGTTTATAGAATGAGAGGGAGGAGGATGTTGTAGATGGTTTATAGAATGAGAGAGCGGAGGATGTTGTAGATGGTTTATAGAATGAGAGAGAGGAGGATGTTGTAGATGGTTTATAGAATGAGAGAGCAGAGGATGTTGTAGATGGATATAGAATGAGAGGGAGGAGGATGTTGTAGATGGTTTATATAATGAGAGGGAGGAGGATGTTGTAGATGGTTTATAGAATGAGAGGGAGGAGGATGTTGTAGATGGTTTATAGAATGAGAGAGCGGAGGATGTTGTAGATGGTTTATAGAATGAGAGAGTGGAGGATGTTGTAGATGGTTTATAGAATGAGAGAGAGAGGAGGATGTTGTAGATGGTTTATAGAATGAGAGAGGAGGATGTTATAGATGGTTTATAGAATGAGAGGGAGGAGGATGTTGTAGATGGTTTATAGAATGAGAGAGGATGTTGTAGATGGTTTATAGAATGAGAGGGAGGAGGATGTTGTAGATGGTTTATAGAATGAGAGAGCGGAGGATGTTGTAGATGGTTTATAGAATGAGAGAGCGGAGGATGTTGTAGATGGTTTATATAATGAGATGGAGGAGGATGTTGTAGATGGTTTATAGAATGAGAGAGAGAGGAGGATGTTGTAGATGGTTTATAGAATGAGAGGGAGGAGGATGTTGTAGAGGGTTTATATAGAATGAGAGAGCGGGGGATGTTGTAGATGGTTTATAGAATGAGAGAGGAGGATGTTGTAGATGGTTTATAGAATGAGAGAGGAGGATGTTGTAGATGGTGTATAGAATGAGAGAGAGGAGGATGTTGTAGATGGTTTATAGAATGAGAGGGAGGAGGATGTTGTAGATGGTTTATAGAATGAGAGGAGGAGGATGTTGTAGATGGTTTATAAAATGAGAGGGAGGAGGATGTTGTAGATGGTTTATAGAATGAGAGGGAGGAGGATGTTGTAGATGGTTTATAGAATGAGAGGGAGGAGGATGTTGTAGATGGTTTATAGAATGAGAGAGGAGGATGTTGTAGATGGTTTATAGAATGAGAGAGAGGAGGATGTTGTAGATGGTTTATAGAATGAGAGAGAGGAGAATGTTGTAGATGGTTTATAGAATGAGAGAGCGGAGGATGTTGTAGATGGTTTATAGAATGAGAGAGGAGGATGTTGTAGATGGTTTATAGAATGAGAGAGGAGGATGTTGTAGATGGTTTATAGAATGAGAGAGGAGGATGTTGTAGATGGTTTATAGAATGAGAGAGAGGAGGATGTTGTAGATGGTTTATAGAATGAGAGCGGAGGATGTTGTAGATGGTTTATAGAATGAGAGGGAGGAGGATGTTGTAGATGGTTTATAGAATGAGAGGGAGGAGGATGTTGTAGAGGGTTTATAGAATGAGAGAGCGGAGGATGTTGTAGATGGTTTATAGAATGAGAGAGTGGAGGATGTTGTAGATGGTTATAGAATGAGAGAGAGAGGAGGATGTTGTAGATGGTTTATAGAATGAGAGAGGAGGATGTTATAGATGGTTTATAGAATGAGAGGGAGGAGGATGTTGTAGATGGTTTATAGAATGAGAGAGGATGTTGTAGATGGTTTATAGAATGAGAGGGAGGAGGATGTTGTAGATGGTTTATAGAATGAGAGAGCGGAGGATGTTGTAGATGGTTTATAGAATGAGAGAGCGGAGGATGTTGTAGATGGTTTATATAATGAGATGGAGGAGGATGTTGTAGATGGTTTATAGAATGAGAGAGAGAGGAGGATGTTGTAGATGGTTTATAGAATGAGAGGGAGGAGGATGTTGTAGAGGGTTTATAGAATGAGAGAGCGGGGGATGTTGTAGATGGTTTATAGAATGAGAGAGGAGGATGTTGTAGATGGTTTATAGAATGAGAGAGGAGGATGTTGTAGATGGTGTATAGAATGAGAGAGAGGAGGATGTTGTAGATGGTTTATAGAATGAGAGGGAGGAGGATGTTGTAGATGGTTTATAGAATGAGAGAGGAGGAGGATGTTGTAGATGGTTTATAAAATGAGAGGGAGGAGGATGTTGTAGATGGTTTATAGAATGAGAGGAGGAGGATGTTGTAGATGGTTTATAGAATGAGAGGGAGGAGGATGTTGTAGATGGTTTATAGAATGAGAGAGGAGGATGTTGTAGATGGTTTATAGAATGAGAGAGAGGAGGATGTTGTAGATGGTTTATAGAATGAGAGAGAGGAGAATGTTGTAGATGGTTTATAGAATGAGAGAGCGGAGGATGTTGTAGATGGTTTATAGAATGAGAGAGGAGGATGTTGTAGATGGTTTATAGAATGAGAGAGGAGGATGTTGTAGATGGTTTATAGAATGAGAGAGGAGGATGTTGTAGATGGTTTATAGAATGAGAGAGAGGAGGATGTTGTAGATGGTTTATAGAATGAGAGCGGAGGATGTTGTAGATGGTTTATAGAATGAGAGGGAGGAGGATGTTGTAGATGGTTTATAGAATGAGAGAGGAGGAGGATGTTGTAGATGGTTTATAAAATGAGAGAGCGGAGGATGTTGTAGATGGTTTATAGAATGAGAGGGAGGAGGATGTTGTAGATGGTTTATAGAATGAGAGAGCGGAGGATGTTGTAGATGGTTTATAGAATGAGAGGGAGGAGGATGTTGTAGATGGTTTATAGAATGAGAGGGAGGAGGATGTTGTAGATGGTTTATAGAATGAGAGGGAAGAGGATGTTGTAGATGGTTTATAGAATGAGAGGGAGGAGGATGTTGTAGATGGTTTATAGAATGAGAGAGGAGGATGTTGTAGATGGTTTATAGAATGAGAGAGAGGAGGTTGTTGTAGATGGTTTATAGAATGAGAGAGAGGAGGATGTTGTAGATGGTTTATAGAATGAGAGGGAGGAGGATGTTGTAGATGGTTATAGAATGAGAGGGAGGAGGATGTTGTAGAGGGTTTATAGAATGAGAGGGAGGAGGATGTTGTAGAGGGTTTATAGAATGAGAGAGAGAGGAGGATGTTGTAGATGGTTTATAGAATGAGAGAGAGGAGGATGTTGTAGATGGTTTATAGAATGAGAGAGCGGAGGATGTTGTAGATGGTTTATAGAACGAGGGAGAGGAGGATGTTGTAGATGGTTTATAGAATGAGAGGGAGGAGGATGTTGTAGATGGTTTATAGAATGAGAGAGCGGAGGATGTTGTAGATGGTTTATAGAAATAGAGGGAGGAGGATGTTGTAGATGGTTTATAGAATGAGAGAGAGAGGAGGATGTTGTAGATGGTTTATAGAATGAGAGGGAGGAGGATGTTGTAGATGGTTTATAGAATGAGAGAGCGGAGGGTGTTGTAGATGGTTTATAGAATGAGAGAGCGGAGGATGTTGTAGATGGTTTATATAATGAGAGGGAGGAGGATGTTGTAGATGGTTTATAGAATGAGAGAGAGAGGAGGATGTTGTAGATGGTGTATAGAATGAGAGGGAGGAGGATGTTGTAGATGGTTTATAGAATGAGAGAGAGGAGGATGTTGTAGATGGTTTATAGAATGAGAGAGAGGAGGATGTTGTAGATGGTTTATAGAATGAGAGAGTGGAGGATGTTGTAGATGGTTTATAGAATGAGAGAGCAGAGCATGTTGTAGAGGGTTTATAGAATGAGAGAGAGAGGAGGATGTTGTAGATGGTTTATAGAATGAGAGAGAGAGGAGGATGTTGTAGATGGTTTATAGAATGAGAGAGCAGAGGAGGATGTTGTAGATGGTTCATAGAATGAGAGGGAGGAGGAAGATGTTGTAGATGGTTTATAGAATGAGAGGGAGGAGGATGTTGTAGATGGTTTATAGAATAAAAGAGCGGGAGGATGTTGTAGATGGTTTATAGAATGAGAGAGGGGAGGATGTTGTAGATGGTTTATAGAATGAGAGGGAGGAGGATGTTGTAGATGGTTTATAGAATGAGAGAGAGGAGGATGTTGTAGATGGTTTATATAATGAGAGGGAGGAGGATGTTGTAGATGGTTTATAGAATGAGAGGGAGGAGGATGTTGTAGATGGTTTATAGAATGAGAGAGCGGAGGATGTTGTAGATGGTTTATAGAATGAGAGAGAGGAGGATGTTGTAGATGGTTTATAGAATGAGAGAGGAGGATGTTGTAGATGGTTATAGAATGAGAGGGAGGAGGATGTTGTAGATGGTTTATAGAATGAGAGAGGAGGATGTTGTAGATGGTTTATAGAATGAGAGAGCAGAGGATGTTGTAGATGGTTTATAGAATGAGAGAGCAGAGGATGTTGTAGATGGTTTATAGAATGAGAGAGAGGAGGATGTTGTAGATGGATATAGAATGAGAGGGAGGAGGATGTTGTAGATGGTTTATATAATGAGAGGGAGGAGGATGTTGTAGATGGTTTATAGAATGAGAGGGAGGAGGATGTTGTAGATGGTTTATAGAATGAGAGAGCGGAGGATGTTGTAGATGGTTTATAGAATGAGAGAGTGGAGGATGTTGTAGATGGTTTATAGAATGAGAGAGAGAGGAGGATGTTGTAGATGGTTTATAGAATGAGAGAGGAGGATGTTATAGATGGTTTATAGAATGAGAGGGAGGAGGATGTTGTAGATGGTTTATAGAATGAGAGAGGAGGATGTTGTAGATGGTTTATAGAATGAGAGGGAGGAGGATGTTGTAGATGGTTTATAGAATGAGAGAGCGGAGGATGTTGTAGATGGTTTATAGAATGAGAGAGCGGAGGATGTTGTAGATGGTTTATATAATGAGAGGGAGGAGGATGTTGTAGATGGTTTATAGAATGAGAGAGAGAGGAGGATGTTGTAGATGGTTTATAGAATGAGAGGGAGGAGGATGTTGTAGATGGTTTATAGAATGAGAGAGCGGGGGATGTTGTAGATGGTTTATAGAATGAGAGAGGAGGATGTTGTAGATGGTTTATAGAATGAGAGAGGAGGATGTTGTAGATGGTGTATAGAATGAGAGAGAGGAGGATGTTGTAGATGGTTTATAGAATGAGAGGGAGGAGGATGTTGTAGATGGTTTATAGAATGAGAGAGGAGGAGGATGTTGTAGATGGTTTATAAAATGAGAGGGAGGAGGATGTTGTAGATGGTTTATAGAATGAGAGGGAGGAGGATGTTGTAGATGGTTTATAGAATGAGAGGGAGGAGGATGTTGTAGATGGTTTATAGAATGAGAGAGGAGGATGTTGTAGATGGTTTATAGAATGAGAGAGGAGGATGTTGTAGATGGTTTATAGAATGAGAGAGGAGGATGTTGTAGATGGTTTATAGAATGAGAGAGGAGGATGTTGTAGATGGTTTATAGAATGAGAGAGAGGAGGATGTTGTAGATGGTTTATAGAATGAGAGAGAGGAGAATGTTGTAGATGGTTTATAGAATGAGAGAGCGGAGGATGTTGTAGATGGTTTATAGAATGAGAGAGGAGGATGTTGTAGATGGTTTATAGAATGAGAGAGGAGGATGTTGTAGATGGTTTATAGAATGAGAGAGGAGGATGTTGTAGATGGTTTATAGAATGAGAGAGAGGAGGATGTTGTAGATGGTTTATAGAATGAGAGCGGAGGATGTTGTAGATGGTTTATAGAATGAGAGGGAGGAGGATGTTGTAGATGGTTTATAGAATGAGAGAGGAGGAGGATGTTGTAGATGGTTTATAAAATGAGAGAGCGGAGGATGTTGTAGATGGTTTATAGAATGAGAGGGAGGAGGATGTTGTAGATGGTTTATAGAATGAGAGAGCGGAGGATGTTGTAGATGGTTTATAGAATGAGAGGGAGGAGGATGTTGTAGATGGTTTATAGAATGAGAGGGAGGAGGATGTTGTAGATGGTTTATAGAATGAGAGGGAGGAGGATGTTGTAGATGGTTTATAGAATGAGAGGGAGGAGGATGTTGTAGATGGTTTATAGAATGAGAGGGAAGAGGATGTTGTAGATGGTTTATAGAATGAGAGGGAGGAGGATGTTGTAGATGGTTTATAGAATGAGAGAGGAGGATGTTGTAGATGGTTTATAGAATGAGAGAGAGGAGGTTGTTGTAGATGGTTTATAGAATGAGAGAGAGGAGGATGTTGTAGATGGTTTATAGAATGAGAGGGAGGAGGATGTTGTAGAGGGTTTATAGAATGAGAGAGAGAGGAGGATGTTGTAGATGGTTTATAGAATGAGAGAGAGGAGGATGTTGTAGATGGTTTATAGAATGAGAGAGCGGAGGATGTTGTAGATGGTTTATAGAACGAGGGAGAGGAGGATGTTGTAGATGGTTTATAGAATGAGAGGGAGGAGGATGTTGTAGATGGTTTATAGAATGAGAGAGCGGAGGATGTTGTAGATGGTTTATAGAAATAGAGGGAGGAGGATGTTGTAGATGGTTTATAGAATGAGAGAGAGAGGAGGATGTTGTAGATGGTTTATAGAATGAGAGGGAGGAGGATGTTGTAGATGGTTTATAGAATGAGAGAGCGGAGGGTGTTGTAGATGGTTTATAGAATGAGAGAGCGGAGGATGTTGTAGATGGTTTATATAATGAGAGGGAGGAGGATGTTGTAGATGGTTTATAGAATGAGAGAGAGAGGAGGATGTTGTAGATGGTGTATAGAATGAGAGGGAGGAGGATGTTGTAGATGGTTTATAGAATGAGAGAGAGGAGGATGTTGTAGATGGTTTATAGAATGAGAGAGAGGAGGATGTTGTAGATGGTTTATAGAATGAGAGAGTGGAGGATGTTGTAGATGGTTTATAGAATGAGAGAGCAGAGCATGTTGTAGAGGGTTTATAGAATGAGAGAGAGAGGAGGATGTTGTAGATGGTTTATAGAATGAGAGAGAGAGGAGGATGTTGTAGATGGTTTATAGAATGAGAGAGCAGAGGAGGATGTTGTAGATGGTTTATAGAATGAGAGGGAGGAGGAAGATGTTGTAGATGGTTTATAGAATGAGAGGGAGGAGGATGTTGTAGATGGTTTATAGAATAAAAGAGCGGGAGGATGTTGTAGATGGTTTATAGAATGAGAGAGGGGAGGATGTTGTAGATGGTTTATAGAATGAGAGGGAGGAGGATGTTGTAGATGGTTTATAGAATGAGAGAGAGGAGGATGTTGTAGATGGTTTATATAATGAGAGGGAGGAGGATGTTGTAGATGGTTTATAGAATGAGAGGGAGGAGGATGTTGTAGATGGTTCATAGAATGAGAGAGCGGAGGATGTTGTAGATGGTTTATAGAATGAGAGAGAGGAGGATGTTGTAGATGGTTTATAGAATGAGAGAGGAGGATGTTGTAGATGGTTATAGAATGAGAGGGAGGAGGATGTTGTAGATGGTTTATAGAATGAGAGAGGAGGATGTTGTAGATGGTTTATAGAATGAGAGAGCAGAGGATGTTGTAGATGGTTTATAGAATGAGAGAGCAGAGGATGTTGTAGATGGTTTATAGAATGAGAGAGAGGAGGATGTTGTAGATGGTTTATAGAATGAGAGAGAGAGGAGGATGTTGTAGATGGTTTATAGAATGAGAGGGAGGAGGATGTTGTAGATGGTTTATAGAATGAGAGAGGAGGAGGATGTTGTAGATGGTTTATAGAATGACAGGGAGGAGGATGTTGTAGATGGTTTATAGAATGAGAGAGGAGGATGATGTTGTAGATGGTTTATAGAATGAGAGAGGAGGAGGATGTTGTAGATGGTTTATAGAATGAGAGAGGAGGATGTTGTAGATGGTTTATAGAATGAGAGGGAGGAGGATGTTGTAGATGGTTTATAGAATGACAGGGAGGAGGATGTTGTAGATGGTTATAGAATGAGAGAGGAGGATGATGTTGTAGATGGTTTATAGAATTAGAGAGGAGGAGGATGTTGTAGATGTTTATAGAATGAGAGGGAGGAGGATGTTGTAGATGGTTTATAGAATGAGAGGGAGGAGGATGTTGTAGATGGTTTATAGAATGAGAGGGAGGAGGATTTTGTAGATGGTTTATAGAATGAGAGGGAGGATGATGTTGTAGATGGTTTATAGAATGAGAGGGAGGATGTTGTAGATGGTTTATAGAATGAGAGGGAGGAGGATGTTGTAGATAGTTTATAGAATGAGAGGGAGGAGGATGTTGTAGATGGTTTATAGAATGAGAGAGCGGAGGATGTTGTAGATGGTTTATAGAATGAGAGAGGAGGAGGATGTTGTAGATGGTTTATAGAATGAGAGAGGAGGATGTTGTAGATGGTTTATAGAATGAGAGGGAGGAGGATGTTGTAGATGGTTTATAGAATGACAGGGAGGAGGATGTTGTAGATGGTTATAGAATGAGAGAGGAGGATTATGTTGTAGATGGTTTATAGAATTAGAGAGGAGGAGGATGTTGTAGATGGTTTATAGAATGAGAGGGAGGAGGATGTTGTAGATGGTTTATAGAATGAGAGGGAGGAGGATGTTGTAGATGGTTTATAGAATGAGAGGGAGGAGGATTTTGTAGATGGTTTATAGAATGAGAGGGAGGATGATGTTGTAGATGGTTTATAGAATGAGAGGGAGGATGTTGTAGATGGTTTATAGAATGAGAGGGAGGAGGATGTTGTAGATAGTTTATAGAATGAGAGGGAGGAGGATGTTGTAGATGGTTTATAGAATGAGAGAGCGGAGGATGTTGTAGATGGTTTATAGAATGAGAGAGGAGGATGTTGTAGATGGTTTATATAATGAGAGGGAGGAGGATGTTGTAGATGGTTTATAGAATGAGAGAGGAGGATGTTGTAGATGGTTTATAGAATGAGAGGGAGGAGGATGTTGTAGATGGTTTATAGAATGAGAGGGAGGAGGATGTTGTAGATGGTTTATAGAATGAGAGAGAGGAGGATGTTGTAGATGGTTTATAGAATGAGAGAGGAGGATGTTGTAGATGGTTTATAGAATGAGAGAGGAGGATGTTGTAGATGGTTTATATAATGAGAGGGAGGAGGATGTTGTAGATGGTTTATAGAATGAGAGAGGAGGATGTTGTAGATGGTTTATAGAATGAGAGGGAGGAGGATGTTGTAGATGGTTTATAGAATGAGAGGGAGGAGGATGTTGTAGATGGTTTATAGAATGAGAGAGAGGAGGATGTTGTAGATGGTTTATAGAATGAGAGAGAGGAGGATGTTGTAGATGGTTTATAGAATGAGAGAGGAGGATGTTGTAGATGGTTTATAGAATGAGAGAGGAGGATGTTGTAGATGGTTTATAGAATGAGAGAGCGGGGGATGTTGTAGATGGTTTATAGAATGAGAGAGAGGAGGTTGTTGTAGATAGTTTATAGAATTAGAGACAGGAGGATGTTGTAGATGGTTTATAGAATGAGAGAGAGGAGGAGTTGTAGATGGTTTATAGAATGAGAGAGAGGAGGATGTTGTAGATGGTTTATAGAATGAGAGGGGAGGATGTTGTAGATGGTTTATAGAATGAGAGGGAGGAGGATGTTGTAGATGGTTTATAGAATGAGAGGGAGGAGGATGTTGTAGATGGTTTATAGAATGAGAGAGCGGGGGATGTTGTAGATGGTTTATAGAATGAGAGAGAGGAGGATGTTGTAGATGGTTTATAGAATGAGAGAGTGGAGGATGATGTAGATGGTTTATAGAATGAGAGGGAGGAGGATGTTGTAGATGGTTTATAGAATGAGAGAGCGGGGGATGTTGTAGATGGTTTATAGAATGAGAGAGAGGAGGATGTTGTAGATGGTTTATAGAATGAGAGGGAGGAGGATGTTGTAGATGGTTTATAGAATGAGAGAGGAGGATGTTGTAGATGGTTTATAGAATGAGAGGGAGGAGGATGTTGTAGATGGTTTATAGAATGAGAGAGCGGAGGATGTTGTAGATGGTTTATAGAATGAGAGAGCGGAGGATGTTGTAGATGGTTTATATAATGAGAGGGAGGAGGATGTTGTAGATGGTTTATAGAATGAGAGAGAGAGGAGGATGTTGTAGATGGTTTATAGAATGAGAGGGAGGAGGATGTTGTAGATGGTTTATAGAATGAGAGAGCGGGGGATGTTGTAGATGGTTTATAGAATGAGAGAGGAGGATGTTGTAGATGGTTTATAGAATGAGAGAGGAGGATGTTGTAGATGGTGTATAGAATGAGAGAGAGGAGGATGTTGTAGATGGTTTATAGAATGAGAGGGAGGAGGATGTTGTAGATGGTTTATAGAATGAGAGAGGAGGAGGATGTTGTAGATGGTTTATAAAATGAGAGGGAGGAGGATGTTGTAGATGGTTTATAGAATGAGAGGGAGGAGGATGTTGTAGATGGTTTATAGAATGAGAGGGAGGAGGATGTTGTAGATGGTTTATAGAATGAGAGAGGAGGATGTTGTAGATGGTTTATAGAATGAGAGAGGAGGATGTTGTAGATGGTTTATAGAATGAGAGAGAGGAGGATGTTGTAGATGGTTTATAGAATGAGAGAGAGGAGGATGTTGTAGATGGTTTATAGAATGAGAGAGGAGGATGTTGTAGTTAGTTTATAGAATGAGAGAGGAGGATGTTGTAGATGGTTTATAGAATGAGAGAGCGGGGGATGTTGTAGATGGTTTATAGAATGAGAGAGAGGAGGTTGTTGTAGATAGTTTATAGAATTAGAGACAGGAGGATGTTGTAGATGGTTTATAGAATGAGAGAGAGGAGGAGTTGTAGATGGTTTATAGAATGAGAGAGAGGAGGATGTTGTAGATGGTTTATAGAATGAGAGGGGAGGATGTTGTAGATGGTTTATAGAATGAGAGGGAGGAGGATGTTGTAGATGGTTTATAGAATGAGAGGGAGGAGGATGTTGTAGATGGTTTGTAGAATGAGAGAGCGGGGGATGTTGTAGATGGTTTATAGAATGAGAGAGAGGAGGATGTTGTAGATGGTTTATAGAATGAGAGAGTGGAGGATGATGTAGATGGTTTATAGAATGAGAGGGAGGAGGATGTTGTAGATGGTTTATAGAATGAGAGAGCGGGGGATGTTGTAGATGGTTTATAGAATGAGAGAGAGGAGGATGTTGTAGATGGTTTATAGAATGAGAGGGAGGAGGATGTTGTAGATGGTTTATAGAATGAGAGAGGAGGATGTTGTAGATGGTTTATAGAATGAGAGGGAGGAGGATGTTGTAGATGGTTTATAGAATGAGAGAGCGGAGGATGTTGTAGATGGTTTATAGAATGAGAGAGCGGAGGATGTTGTAGATGGTTTATATAATGAGAGGGAGGAGGATGTTGTAGATGGTTTATAGAATGAGAGAGAGAGGAGGATGTTGTAGATGGTTTATAGAATGAGAGGGAGGAGGATGTTGTAGATGGTTTATAGAATGAGAGAGCGGGGGATGTTGTAGATGGTTTATAGAATGAGAGAGGAGGATGTTGTAGATGGTTTATAGAATGAGAGAGGAGGATGTTGTAGATGGTGTATAGAATGAGAGAGAGGAGGATGTTGTAGATGGTTTATAGAATGAGAGGGAGGAGGATGTTGTAGATGGTTTATAGAATGAGAGAGGAGGAGGATGTTGTAGATGGTTTATAAATGAGAGGGAGGAGGATGTTGTAGATGGTTTATAGAATGAGAGGGAGGAGGATGTTGTAGATGGTTTATAGAATGAGAGGGAGGAGGATGTTGTAGATGGTTTATAGAATGAGAGAGGAGGATGTTGTAGATGGTTTATAGAATGAGAGAGGAGGATGTTGTAGATGGTTTATAGAATGAGAGAGGAGGATGTTGTAGATGGTTTATAGAATGAGAGAGTGGAGGATGATGTAGATGGTTTATAGAATGAGAGGGAGGAGGATGTTGTAGATGGTTTATAGAATGAGAGAGCGGGGATGTTGTAGATGGTTTATAGAATGAGAGAGAGGAGGATGTTGTAGATGGTTTATAGAATGAGAGGGAGGAGGATGTTGTAGATGGTTTATAGAATGAGAGAGGAGGATGTTGTAGATGGTTTATAGAATGAGAGGGAGGAGGATGTTGTAGATGGTTTATAGAATGAGAGAGCGGAGGATGTTGTAGATGGTTTATAGAATGAGAGAGCGGAGGATGTTGTAGATGGTTTATATAATGAGAGGGAGGAGGATGTTGTAGATGGTTTATAGAATGAGAGAGAGAGGAGGATGTTGTAGATGGTTTATAGAATGAGAGAGAGGAGGATGTTGTAGATGGTTTATAGAATGAGAGAGCGGGGGATGTTGTAGATGGTTTATAGAATGAGAGAGGAGGATGTTGTAGATGGTTTATAGAATGAGAGAGGAGGATGTTGTAGATGGTGTATAGAATGAGAGAGAGGAGGATGTTGTAGATGGTTTATAGAATGAGAGGGAGGAGGATGTTGTAGATGGTTTATAGAATGAGAGAGGAGGAGGATGTTGTAGATGGTTTATAAAATGAGAGGGAGGAGGATGTTGTAGATGGTTTATAGAATGAGAGGGAGGAGGATGTTGTAGATGGTTTATAGAATGAGAGGGAGGAGGATGTTGTAGATGGTTTATAGAATGAGAGAGGAGGATGTTGTAGATGGTTTATAGAATGAGAGAGGAGGATGTTGTAGATGGTTTATAGAATGAGAGAGGAGGATGTTGTAGATGGTTTATAGAATGAGAGAGAGGAGGATGTTGTAGATGGTTTATAGAATGAGAGAGAGGAGAATGTTGTAGATGGTTTATAGAATGAGAGAGCGGAGGATGTTGTAGATGGTTTATATAATGAGAGGGAGGAGGATGTTGTAGATGGTTTATAGAATGAGAGAGAGAGGAGGATGTTGTAGATGGTTTATAGAATGAGAGGGAGGAGGATGTT